>NW_015169862.1:163093-219400 GCF_001447785.1 Gekko japonicus | reverse complement strand
CTGGGCGGGGCGGGGCTGGCCCGAAGGAGCCCCTTTCATCTGCTAACTGACACGTGCTCCACAGGTTTGGCTTTTAGGGAATGCAGCCACTTTTGGGGAGGGGAGGGGAGGGCTCGGAAGTCAGCCGGAACACTTTTCAGCCCAAAAATAGCCCTGGAGAAGGGGAGGAGTTGCGCTGCATAGGCAGCACGATTTTAGAGAGAATTCACTTGGTGGCGGGGCTTGCCGCTCACTCCTGGGCTGCCGGTGCCAAAAGACCCCTGCCCCGGGGGAGGCTGAGCACCTTCCTCAAAATTTCGGTGGGGGCTGAGGCCCCGCCGCCCCCACGAAGATTACGCCTATGGAATGGTGGACATAACTACAAAATAGCTGCCGCAGGAGGCAGGGCCAATCACAGGGAATAATGTTATGCATAGCTCTAATAGTAACTCTTCAACATTTCAGGCTTAAGTTCTGTTTAACAAGATGCCTTTTACAATGAACATATTGTTGTAAAATATTTTCATGCATGCACAGCTTACTTTCAGTCACACAGTGAAGATCTCTTTTGATTGTTATGGCAGCTGCTGCTGAATCAATTTTTTTTTTTGAAATCCACACAACCAATCAGATCGCCAGTGGCCAATCAGAAGCCATTTGCTGCACAAAAGCCCCCTCGTACTTTCTTAAAACACTTGACAGGTGCCTAGGGATGCCAGACCTCCATGTGGTGGGGGTCTCCTGCTGCCAGGCCCCACCTCTTTGCCGCTGGCCAGCTGGCTGGCAGGGGGCATTCCCCCCGCAAAAGGGAGAAACACCAGAAATTAAAGCGATGAGCCTGTGTGACCCAGAAGTGACATAGGCGTGTCGGGGATGTCAGGAGGTGATGTTCTGGTTTTTGGGCAAAAACTCTATGGTAGAAGTTAATTCTACCATAGTGTTTTGCCCCCAAACCAGAGCATCACCCCTCAATGTCCCCAACATGACTACATCACTTTCTGGTCACGTAGGCACATCACTGAAATGGCAGGCATTCTTCCCTGCTCTTGGTAAGAGTACCCTCCACTCCCTGCCAGCTGCTCAGAGGGACCTGGCAACCTTATGGGTGCCAGGAAAGGTCTTAGTGGGTGACATGCCACACACAGACACCATATCAGGAGCTCCTGTTCTACACACCATGAATCAAAAAGATGTGATGGAATAAATGGGCTACAGTCATAAATGAAACCATATGAGTGTGCCTCCATGTTGGTTTGGTAGAGGATAGATGTCTATTTAGGGTTTTTTTCAGTCTGTCCTTGTCCGTGATTGCTGGTTTTCTGGTTGCTATCAAAAATAATTGTGGGATGGGCAAGGGCCATGCAGTCTACGTGGAATTGTGTTTTCAGCTTCTGCAAAAGTACCTACTCTGTCCTAGTTTGCATACTTCTGATTTAGTGCATCACTGTCAAGGATGCAGAAAGCTGACGCATGGACATATCCCAAAGTATGACCAGGATCAGAGAATGACTTATGGTATTGTGCTTGCTTTAAAGATTCACTTACTGAGAGTCCTCTTATGTTAACAGTGTCATCTCAGTTTTCACCTGAGAATTCCCTTGGATACCAACACTTGCTGCTTCAGGGAGAATTTAATGTTCAAGCTGAATTGGTAGATTTTGTTGAGGCATGATTTTCTCATGAGAAAACTTTCAAACAAGTGATTTCCCATGTGCAAACAGAAGAGAACCAGTCCCACAAAAAAAGCTCTGCTACTAGGCCACATGGGAGCTTGCACAGGTAAGTGCTTTCCATGCACCCTGCATGTTGCACAAATGGATCTCATGGGATGTCTCACACATTGACTCCCATGCAAGAAAAATCCATGTGATGTGAATTAGTATGCAGAATAAAATTAAGAAAAGGGCAAACACTCAATATATAAAAGACCTATTTAAGCAAAATCTAGCATCTGTTGGTCAAGTCAAGGGGTTACAATTACTATCATTGGGACACTTTAAACTATTTTTTAAAATAATGTGCCTTAGAGATGATTCTGTAATAATGCCACAGAGATGGCTCAATGACTGAACAGATGTTCCCTGTCTTTAAATTCTACATCTTAAAAATACATGACCTTTAATTTCCCCTTTTAAGCTTGGAAATAATTTGAAGCAAAGTAGTTTTGGGTGTAATGCTGAGGAAGTTACTTAGCAGTGTGTAAGTCTCATAAGCATTTAACTCAGTGATCACGTCCATTATTTCAGTGGTGCTTCTAAAAGTTGAGCAAAAGTGGACACCAACCTATATTACAGTCAATGTGCCATCAAGTTGGATCCAACCAGCTTTTCTCCTGGAGAAGAAGGAAGGGAATGCCATCTTTAACCACCTAAAAAGGCAGCTCAAAAAATTATGGGGCGTGCATGCACAAAAGCCATGTGGGATGGGGGGGTATAGTTTGAAGAAAAATTGGGTGAGGTTGAGTAAAACATCTGGCTGGATCTGAGATATTGACTTTTCCTACAACTAGTGGGACCAGAAAGTAAGCTGTTGTGAACATTTGGATGCTCTGATAACTGTAAAATGAACACTGAGCGATTTGATTCAACAGAAGAGATTTGCATCTCCAACAGCAGAGGTCTCTCAGTAATGAAGAAACTAACAATGGGATTTTACCTATGTAGTTATTGCATATGTATCTGAGGAGCTGTTTGGTATGCTTGAGTTTGTCATTTAATCCTCGCAACAATCTTACAAGGTGAGGCTGAAGGATAGTGACTAGGCTTGCCACTTCTCCACCTGCAGTGGGTAAACTCCTGTACTTGGCATCCTGTACTGGGCACCCGGTTTGGGGGAACCCCCACCCCGACTGGGGGTCTGACAACCCTAGCTCTTTTATTGCTGTAGCTGGCCCAGCTGCAGTCCCTCAGACGTAGGCCTCCAGTGGGAAGGAAAGTTCTCAAAGAGAAGAAATCAGCTTCAGTTCAAAGACTGATGGTCTGGAGGCTGACCTCCTCCACAAGAAGTGATTTCCATAAAGGAAGTGCTTGCACCAGACAAAAACTTCTTCAGCTGAGGCCTTTCAGCAATTCAGTACTTAGAAAGAAAATGACTAGGCCTCATGCTCCACACCCTACCCAGGTTTTTTTTTGTCTTCAGTCACTTGTCACACACACTCCCCCCAATATGCAAATTGAGTAGTTGCATTGCTCCACCCAAAAGCCTATATTCCCAAAGCTCTACTTAACATTTTCAACTGGTATAAGCTAAAAGATATGTCCTAAATGCAGAAAACTGTAACAGCGTAGATCATAAGAGTGCTGGTTTTAACCACATTTCATTGAATAGAGTATTTACGAAGCTCCCGGCCCATAGCCACAGTGGGAAATCCGAAGGGGATTTCCGGGGGGCCAAAGAATATATTTTTAAGTAGGATTATATAGAAATATTGCTTTCTAAATTCACATGCCTTCTCCTGTGATGACATTCTGAAGACATGCTGTGTCTTTATTTCCTGTTGCAAGCCAAATGGTGAGACTAAAAGGCCAAGCTTTAATAGCCATGCCATATAACCACACATTCCTTAACACCTCTAAGCTAGGAACCAGACTTGAAGGCTCATAGCTTACATGGAACATGTCACGTACACCATGAAGAAAGCTGGAGCTTGGGTCACCTGACTGCAGGCGGGGCCCCAAACTCGTAGCCAATACCCACTATGGCAACCAACATTGGGCACACACCCTGTCCGCTCATTATTGGCTGATGGCCACAGCTAATTATGACTGGAATTGGGGTATAATTCCGTTGATCTCTATGAGAGCTCTCTTCGCTCTCTTCTTTCCTCCTGCCATTGCTGGTTTTATTGCACATGGAATGCTGACTCTTGGAACAAAGAGCAACCCTTTTGTTACTGTGGATCTGCATCTCTGAACAGACTGAGATTGCAACCCTGTGCAAGATGGGATTTCTCTTCAAAATCTCTTGGGATCTAACTGTATTGTATACCTTGAACAATCTTGGACTATGGACACTTCAATTGGTAACTATGAATCTTTAATGTGTATTAAGGGCAAATCGCCATAGGCTTTGTTATTTTGTAACCTCTAGTAGTCTGTTTGCTATGCTTTGTACTGAATAAAGATCCTTCTTATTTCTAATTGTTTCTGATGTGTAACTGAACTCCAAGGCTAAATCTTGTGTCTAACGCTGACCACATAGAGCTACCACTCTGACTGTAATGTGTTAAGTCCCAGATGCCAACTAAGGGTTTGAATCTCTTCCCTTAGGCAAGGCAGGGAACTCTTGGAAAGAGATTCTGGTGGCAAACTGTTGTGAGACCAGAGAGAGTGTAGACTATCTCGTGGTTGTTGTTTAATGTGCTGAAAGTGCAGGGTTCCCTCGCATTCCTGGACTGGACTGAGTGGGTTAATCCTGTACAAGGATAAACTCTCATTTCCATTTACAACCTTGTCTATACCTATGCAGAAGAGCTTCCTTTACAAAGAGAGACAAACAAATAACACCACACAAATATAACTAAATTAACTAGCTTGCCAATTATCCATAATTAAACTACCAGAGGTTTACTAACTTGCAAACTCAATCCTTTTTTTAATTTTCCTTAATCACAACTAAATCCATTTCCCCCAAAAAAAACATTTATAGCCAAGACGAGAAAATAAACATATTCATCTTAAACACAGTTTTTGTCTTTTCCTTCTTTCCCCTCTTTCTGTAACCTCCTTTTCCCTTTGAATCTCTTCCAAATGTCTGGCATTATTGAACTCCTGATGTTCCATTTCAACATCACTTCTTACATAGTTCAAATGGTTCATCATCCTTTTGGTCTCCTTAATTTTCTTCATACCACCTTTCCTTCTTTTCCCTTTTCCCGTCTTATTTCTTTTTCCCACTGATACGTCTGACAAAGTTCCTTTTATTGCTGCTTTCTCTAGTACAGCACTTGTTATTTCTTTTAAGCCAAGACTTTTATCTATTTCTTGAATCCCTTTTTCCATGAGCATCAGCTGGTTTTCAAACAAGTCACTCATTCTCTCTTTATAACCATCCCGTTCTCCTACAGGGCTCTGAGTTTCATGAGTCTCTTTTTCCGGCTGATTTTCACACAAGTCTCTCGTTCTCTCCCGATAGCCATCCTGTTCTCCTACAGGGCTCTGAGTAGTTTGGGTTTGATTTTTGTTTTTGCTTGTATCCTGTCTTATACTTTGATAATTTTCGACCAGATTGTTACGGGCGACTTTAACAGCTTGAGTAATTTCTTTTACCAGAAAATTATGAAATTGTTCCCAAGTAAGCATTTCAATTTTTGTTTTTGGATCTAACTCTTCATCACTTACACTCGGCTTCATTTTACCACTCTCTTTTGCACAATTTTTGCCTTAATTGTAATCAGCTATTCACCTCATGTTGCTCCCAGCAAACAATAGCAGTCCAAATGGAACAAAGGTGTTTTCTTACCACCGCCATTTTACAACAGGTCTCGTTTCCATTCGCTTCAGGGCCTCTTTCTTTTAGTTGAAAATATTTTCTGGGGGCTTTAAAATCGCAGTTTATCAGCTTTGCCTTGTTCATACACATGTAAGTACCTTCTTTGCGCCGTGTTGGTTACATAAATTATAAATCCAAAAAATAGTTAAAAGCAAGCTGGATGGTCACTGCTAATAGAACATGGCGACCATGTTCTTCCCGCAAGATGCTCCCGCTTCGGGGCAGTAACGGACGCTCCACCACATTCGCCAGGTGCGGGAGGAGCCAAAACAAAGCCCCCTGCCTTCGGACCTCTCTCTGGGAGGCCAATGGAGCTCGCCCGGTGTCCGGGGGGCTTTTAAAGGAGCGAAAGGGGATCAGGCGTCCCGGAGCAATCCGAGGATCCGCCTGTCACAGCACCATACTGGACCAGAAGACCTATACAAAAACCTATTGATACATGCCATTTGCTCATCACTAGCAAAATTAGTGTCTCCTTGGGAGGGCTTGCTTAGGGTATTAAAAGACATTGTTTTCACGGCAGTTGCAGAAAGGAGGTTAATTTGAACTCTTTTTTTTGTCAGGAGAAATTATCTTTGCATCTTTGTGCATCCTGCAGATGCTTTCAGACATCTGATTCATGCAGTTAATCCTTAGAACAAGATGACATGACACCTTCCAAATTTAACAGACTGTCTGCAGCTCACTCACTTGGTTCCAACCTGCTGAATGATGGAAGGAAAATGCATGTTTCCAGCTTATCCACTTTATATTATTTCAGTTCAAAGTATGATATTTGACTAAAGGTTTATAAATCACTTCTGTAAATAGTTGGCTGAATTTCCAATGTGATAAATAACATTTTATTACACTGATAACCTACTTTTTAAAAGAGGACTGGCTGTGGCTCAGTGGAAGATCCTCTGCTTTACACGCAGAAGGTCCCACATTCAATTCCTGGCATCTGTGTTTAAAAGGACCAGGCAGTAGGTGATGTCAAACACCTCTACTTGAGGCCCCGGAGAGCTGCTACTAGTCTGAGTAGACAGTAGTGACCTTGATGGACCAATGGTCTGATACAGGATAAGGCAGCTTCATGTGTGTTCTATAGAACTCAAGGCAAATATACAGGCTTCCCACATGTTCCCCCATCCAGCCACTGACCAGACTCAGATGTGTTTGGTTTCAGCAAGGAGGCTGGCTCATATGGCCAGAGGCTTACAGGAAACTCATACATAGGATATAATAGCAGCTATTACCTGTCCTTTGTCACATCATGCAGCAATGAGAGTTATATATGGCTGGTGAACTTGGAAGCTGCATGGATGCGATGGTCACCATGGAGGTGGGGCCAGTTATCAAATCACTGCCACGGGCAGGGCCAATCACAAACAGTTGGGATGTCTTCCAAAGCAAATATCCTTGTACAGCGGAGGTAACTGATTTGTTCCCTACAAATGTATTATTTATTTATTATTTTCAATTTCTATCCTGCCTTGCTGGGAACTGGCTCAATGCGGCGAACAACATTACAAGCAATAAAACAGTCAATATACTAAAATACAACAAAATATACACAAACAACTACTTAACATCATAAAATCTAATAGGAACAGTGCAGATGATGGTGGCATCAATATACAGTCCCCTCAAGGGAGGCAGTATCCACCAGTGTTTTATATGGGCCATAGCATGTTCCGGTGGCACATTCATCAGTGGCGGCTCCTAATCGAAGGGCTGGTGGAAGAGCTCCATTTTACAGGCCCTGCAAAACTGTAAAAGGTCCCTCAGAGCCCTGATGTTATCCAGGAGCTCATTCCACCAGTGTGGAGCCGCCACTGAAAAGGCCCTGGCTCTAGTAGTGGCCAACCTGGCATCTCTCGGGCCAGGGAGAGCCACACGACTCGGTGTCCCTGACCTCAGTGCTCTCTGGGGCAAATGTGGGGAAAGGCGGTTGATCATGTAGGCAGGCCCCTGACCATATAAGGCTTTAAAGGTCAAAACCAGCATCTTGAAACAAATCCAGTAAGCTATTGGCAGCCAGTGCAATGCCTTCAACACAGGCTGGATGTGGTCTATTACAGAGACCCATCAACAGCCTGGCCGCCCCATTTTGCACTAGCTGCAGCTTCCGGATCTGAGTCAAGGGCAGCCCCATGTAGAGAGCATTGCAGTAGTCTAATCTCGAGGTGACCATAGCATCAATCACTGTTCATGAATGAATCATCAGGTCATTGCATTCGAGGAAGGGAACCAACTGCCTAATCAGCCACAGATGGTAAAAGGCTACCTTGACAGTGGCTGATACCTGGGCCTCCATCGTTAAGGTGGCATCCAGGAGCACTCCCAAGCTCCTAACCCTTGGCGCTGGCACCAATTGCACCCCATCAAAGGTTGGGAGTGGGATCCTTACCCCCAATCCACTTCGACTCAGGCACAGGACCTCCGGCTTTGTTGGATTCAGTTTCAATCGGCTCAGTCTAAGCCAGCCCACCATGTCACAAAGCGCCCGCTCCAGGTCATCTAGGGTAGAGTCGGACTGACCGCCCAACAACAGATATAGCTGGGTGTCATCTGCATATTGATGGCACCCTAGCCTATGCCTCCAAGCAATCTGGGCGAGGGGGCGCATGTAGATGTTAAATAGCATCAGGGACAGTACCGCCCCTTGAGGTACCCCGCAGACCAGCGGGTACCTCTGGGACATCTGCTCCCCTAACCCCCCCCTCTGCCCCCGATCTTGGAGAAAGGAGACAAGCCATTGCAAGGCGAGCCCCTGGATCCCAGTGTCGGTGAGGTGGTGGATCAGTAACTGATGGTTGACGGTGTTGAAAGCCGCGACAGGTCTAACAGCAACAGTACCGCCATACCGCCTCGATCCAGATTTTTTTAAAATTTATATACCGCTCGTAACCCCTAGCGGGTCTCAGAGTGGTTCACAGAGTGCTACCTTATAGTAGCCAGTAATCCTAACTTGGGCCACAGTTTCGTGAGGGGGGGGACGCCCCACCAGCACCCTTTTTATCCGGGACAGTCTTCCTTCAATCGGCAGCTTTGGTGTAGTGGTTAAGTGCGCGGACTCTAATCTGGGAGAACCGGGTTTGATTCCCCACTCCTCCACTTGCACCTGCTGATGTGACCTTGGGTCAGTCACAAGCTCTGGCACAGCTGTCCTTGAAAAAGAGCAGTTTCTGTCAAGAGTTCTCTCAGCCCCACCCACCTCACAGGGTGTCTGTTGTGGGGAGGGGAAGGGAAAGGAGTTTGTAAGCCGCTCTGAGACGCCAAGTGAAGGGCGGGGTATAAATCCAATCTCTTCTTCTTCTTCTTCTTCTTCTATTCATGTTTTTCCAGCGACCCGGCAGTCTTTAGACTCGAGCGAGTTGTTATTCCTCTTTTTTCGGAGCGGCGCATCATTCCCTCGAGTGCAGCCTCGGCCAACGTCCAGATGGCTCCTGCCGTGCTGCGCCCGCGTTCTTGCGTCACTCCGGCTCCGATTTCGTCTCCACCTTCAGCTCCGCCTCTCCGCCTCTCCGCCTCCAGAGGTCATCTGTGAGGGCGACCAGTGCTGTCTCTGCCGCATGACCTGGTCGGAAGCCGGACTGGAATGGGTCTAGCATGGAAGTGTCATCCATAAAGCTCTGCAACTGAATCGCCGCTGCTCTCTCAAGTAATTTGCCCAAATAGGGCAAATTGGAGACCAGCTGATAGTTGGCCAATTCGGCCAGGTCCAAGGATGGTGATGCCTCCTGGCTGTTCTGAAGCACTTCCTTCTCCAAGGAGATGGAGAAATGTTGGAATTAGCTCGTTGCTTTGAGGAAAATATGCTGTTTTGTTTCAGTTTCCAAAAGAAGGGGAGAATTTGCTTCCTGTGCAGCCACAGGGAGAAGCTGCCAAGCCCAGAGACACAAGGAAGTCTGTGTCTATGGCCAGTCATAGGTCTTACAGGTATTACATGACTTATCATGATAAGCTTAGTGCTTCACTTGTCATTCAGCTGGTAGGGAATAACCTGACCTCCCTCATTTTAACTCTTCTTTGTTTTTTTTGAGCCCCCGGAGGGGAATTTTTTTTATATAAGACTACAAAAATAACACAGAAAAAGGGAGGGGGACTACATATACAGGATAAAGTAAAGAAACCCAGCTGCTACCTAAAAACCCAAGAGAGGAGATCATCAATAGCTTAGTACATCAAGTCTTTTTTTCCCCAATAAGTGTTTTTTATTTTGAACAATATATACAACAGTACATTCATAACATATATTGACACTATGCAATAATCAACTTTCTCAACCCTTTAGAGCCCTTTTAAAAATATAACAGATCTTTGTAATAAGAATTGTTTGGAATCACTTCTTCTTCTGCTAGATAGTTCACCACTGGGAACCAAGTTGCTTGAAAACTTTTTTGGTGAGAGACAATTTTACCATATATAAAGTGCTCCCAAAGTTTGTTTTGCCAACATTGGAGAGTAGGTTGATTTTTGTTCTTCCAATACTGGGCTATAGTTATGCGTGCAATAGCTAATAATGTTGCTATTAATGTTCTAGTGACTTTTCTTTCACAGGTATCTGGGATGACATCCAACAAGACCGTTTCAGGTAGAAAAGGTAAGTTGATTCCCGTGATTTTGTGAATTTGTTGTACAATTTGTGTCCAGAACTGTTGTGATGAGGGACAGGACCACCAACAGTGTATAAAATCTCCAGTCTTCCCACATTTTTTCCAGCAGAGTTTGTTTATTTTTGGATCGATTTTATTTAGCCGTGAAGGTGTTAGGTACCAGCGATGAAGGACTTTAAAGAAATTAAGTTTAATACAAAAGATTTTTGAAGAAGGACTAGGCGAGCTCCAGATTTTATCCCATGAGATCGTCTGGAGCCTGTTTTGGCAATCAGTATGCCATTTGAATTGTACATCAAGTCTTCCCTTCTTTTATGTCATTATAAACTGAGTCAAACATTTCTAGTACTTTTTACCATTTTTTTAAAATCTTAAACTTAACAAGGTCCCATCAGCAGGTGCAAGTGAAGGAGTGGGGAATCAAACCTGGTTCTTCCAGATTAGAGTTCACACACTTAACCACTACACCAAACTGGCTCTCAGGGCAAACCCCCCCCCAAAAAAACCCCTCCTAGCATCCCTGGCCAAATGGGCCGAGAGAACAATTGCTTCCTGACCCCAAAGTGGCAATCAGCATTTCCCTGAGCATGTAAGAAAGGGCCACAAGAACTAAGCACTAATAGAACCCTGTGTGCCCTCCCTTCTCGTGATCTGCCTAAGTTCACAGAATCTGTCAGATGGCTGTCTAGCCTCTGTTTGAAAATCTCCGAAGAAGGAGAGCCCACCACCTCCTGAGGAAGCCTGTTCCACTGAGGAACTGCTTTAACTGTCAGGAAGTTCTTCCTAATGTTTAGCCAAAAACTCTTTTGATTTAATTTCAACCCATTGGTTCTGGTCTGACCTTCTGGGGCAACAGAAAACAACTCCACACCATCCTCTATATGACAGCCCTTCAAGTACTTAAAGATGCTTATCATATCATCTCTCCATCGTCTCCTCTCCAGGGTAAACATACCCAGCTCCTTCAACATTTCCTCATAGGACTTGGTCTCCAGACCCCTCACCATCTTCATTGCCCTCTTCTGGACACATTCCAGCTTGTCTATATCCTTCTTAAAGTGTGGCACCCAAAACTGAACACAATACTCTAGGTGAGGTCTAACCAGAGCAGAGTAAAGTGATACCATCACTTGGCGTGCTCTGGACACTATACTTCTGTTGATACAACCCAAAATGTCATTTGCCTTTTTAGCTACCACATCACACTGCTGATTCATGTTCAGTGTATGGTCTACTAAGACCCCTGGATCCTTCTCACACATACTACTGCCAAGACACGTCTCCCCCCTCCTATAATTATGCATGTCATTTTTCCTACTTAAATGCAGAACTTTACATTTATCCCTGTTGAAATTCATTTTATTTGGTTTAGCCCAGTTTTCCAACCTTCCAAGATCATCCTGTATTCTGACAACCCTCCCATTCTCTTTTTCTACCCCTATTTACCCATTTCATGTTCTTAGAGACATTTCAGGGGCTTCTCTTTTTCACAAGTCATTGCACTATTAACTGTGGGCATGAGACAGTTGTGTTGCATTTACTGTGCAGGGTTGCCTGGTCCCCCTGGCTACTGGCAGGAGACGGGGGGAGTAGGGTTGCCAGATCCAGTTTGGGAAACTCCTGGAGATTTGGACATGGGCCTCAGGGGGGTACAATGCCATAAAGTCCACCCTCCCAAGCATCCATTTTCTCCAGGGGAACTGATCTATGTAGTCTGAAGATGAGCAGTAATTCCAAAGGATCCCCAGGTCCTACCTGGAGGCTGGCATCCCTAGATAGCACCCTCGGGGGGGGGAGGTCCAGGCCCATAGCCAGGGTTTTTTTTTTAGTTTGTGGGGCACTGAAATTCATCCATGGCCCGCTTCTCCCTCAACACATTTAAAGGGTCCCTTTAAATTCTTTGGGGGAGAAGCAGGGGCCCGCAAACCTGCACTCCAAGCCACGAATTCACTGCTTGGAGTGCAGGCGGGTGCGGCCTCCCCCCACTTCACCCCAAAAGTCGGCGGCCTTGGGAAGAAGTTGGGGGGCCTACCCTGGGAGGCTCCACTGTAGCTACGGGCCTGGGCAGGTCCCACCTGGAGGCTGGCATCCCTAAGTAGAGTGCAGTGCCTGCTTAAATCTGCCCCACTGAAAGGGACTCCAGATATAAATTGGGCCCTGTATTTGAACTGATTATTTCTTTAATTAAACAATGAAATTCTACCTATTGTAGCTTATAGTAAAAACTAAAACAATCCAATTAAAAATGACAGAATGTTTCACAGATGGCATTTGCCACTGGATAGATTAGCAAAATGTTATCCAAATATTTCCAACTGTTGTTGGAAATGTAAACAAAAAACGGAAACGTACTTCCATATGTGGTGGATGTGCATTAAAGCAAAAAAATACTGGTTATCATTTCAGAAAATGATACAAGAAATAACAGATATACAGATACCATTTAAACCAGAAATGTTTTAATTGAACGTAATTCCAGAGAGATATAAAAAGTCAGAGTTATATATGATAATTCATATTCTAACAACAGCTAGAATTTTATTTGCTAAATACTGGAAAACTGAAGAAACTCCATCAAAGGAGGAACTAATATCGAGACTGTTAGAAACAACTGAGATGGATAAGCTTACAATGGTGTTACAAGGGAAGAATCAAGAAATATTTGAGAGATTTTGGTTCAGATTATATAACTGGGTAGCAAAAATGTCAAAAGTAACCATCTAACAATTATTTTGATGTACTTATATTTTGTCTGGTGGGTTCTCATGATTAAGATATACCACAGAATCGATGTATCGCAGCATTAATACCAATAAAGAAAATATCACATGGAAAAATGACAGAGCAAGCTGAATATATGACAAATGTCTAGCACAACAGACCTAAATCTTGGCTCTTGTACTACAATGCTAATCCAGTTACACTTGGATTCAGCATCTGTGGTGTGACTTGCAAAACCTCGGGTGCAACTTCTCCATACTGGGAACCCAGCAGGGTAGCCAGCGTGTCTTCATGTTAATGTCACAGTATTTATGCTACTTTCTTGTATGGAGCATTGGAACCTTAAATTCTACAGTCTTCAATGCATAGAAGAAGAAGAACTGTAACACTGCACATATGAAGGGGAGATGGCATGTTTTTCCCCTCTGATATTTATATTTAAAACAGACTGACTATCCATGGGGGGCCACATAAAATGCAACCTCCACCAAGGGGGGGGGGGAAGACATTCAGGCTTGAAATTGAGTCATTAACAGATCTAAAAATGAAATTGAAGTAGACATATTTCACTATAAATCCCACTGTTTTATCAGTTTAACTGTCCTTTTTGATGATATTTTAAGTTTGTTGGATTGTCAGAGAATGGCAATGTAAAATTGCCTACTCAAGACATTAAAAATGTTGGTTCTGGAGGAAGTGCTCTCTGGATTAGGGAGGTGGGGATCACAGTAGATACAAGTTGGTGCCAAAATGTACAGTTCAGAAGCAGTTGGTGGGTCCAGAACTGGAACACACTGGGGTGAAGTTTTTGTCCAGACCAAGGAATTAAACCAAATACAAAAGCTGTCCATTCAGCTTTTTATCTATTTAAACATTTTTATTCCACCTTTCCCACTGACCATGATTGTTCAAGGTGGCCACAGTTTTTCCAATGCCCTTTGTCCTTGCTTTTTTGGCAACTGCAGCTGGCAACTGGCAAAACATTTAGCCATGCTAGCCCCCCCCCCCCGCTCAGTTAGTAATCCAGACAACGTAACGTAACGTAACGTAACATAACAGCATGACCAAATAGGGAATCTTTACTACATTTCAGATCAGCCAGAGTTTCATGAAGGGTAAGGGGTGGAGAGAGATGATGATAGCATTTCCTTTGTTTTCTACAATAGACTTCGGTTTTAGGATTTGTGACTGCCCTTAAAAAAAAAAAAAAAGCCTAGGTGGTCTTGTTCAGCCACCCTAGTTAATATTGGCCTGATACTTATCCAGGAAAGGACATACAAACAAGCATTGGCCATATTTATTTTCCAGCCATGAGCATCCTAAATGGAACATTTTCCAGACTTCTTGGGGGGGGGGGAGTACAGGAGGCCATCATTCACATCAGTTGCTACGGGTTGTTCCAGTGTCCAAACACTTGGTCTGAACTAACTTGTAAAATCAGGGGTGGAAAATGGTCAGTAAAATCAGTAAAAGTCAGTTTTTTCATCTTGGTCAGTAATTTGTCAGTTTTTTAAAAAATTGGTCAGTAACGTCAGTATTTCTTTGATTTTTGTGAATGCAGTTTGTGTTTTTTTTGTTTTCATTACTGCATTTTGGGGGAAACATGGTGACTTCCCAGTGAGAAGACAGATTGTTTTTAGTTCAGTTATGAAGTACTTTAAGGACTTTGTTCCTAAGAGTAAAAGTGATTTGGTGAAATCTTCCACAATGTATAGAAACATAATCAACCTCTTAAAACACAAGACAATGAAAGCAGAGGTTATATTTCTTTTGCATGAGTGCCTGCTTATTTACAAAATTTATTGGAGTGTTCCAGAAAGAAGAGCCTTTAGTGCATGTGATACACAGTGAAGTAAAAACACAAGAATTTGTAAGAGTTCAGCACCATTTTCTCTTGAAGCCTTCAGTGATGAGCACTACATACCTGTGAGAGAAGTAACCAGTGAAAGTAGAATCTGTGACGAACTGAAAAAACTTTCTGAAAAGGAACAGCTACTCTTTTTAACAGGAGCAAATAAACATTTCATAGTAGCCTGTAAACACCTTTTACTCCAGTCATCTTTGGACAAGCCTATCTTCAGATATCTTCAGTGTTTAGCTCCAGCACAGAGGGTCAAGGAAGGAACCTACAAGAATATAATGAAAGTAGCAGCAGCACTCCTGATAGATATTCCAGTTGACATGATTGCGGATGAATGGAAACTTCTTAAGACTTGAAGATGAAACTGCCAGTGAAACTTGCTGCATAGATACATATGGGAATCAGTTCTTTGAAAAGACACACCCATCTGGAGATCCAGAATACCAAGGTGGTGAAAGCAGCATTATCATTATTGCATGATAGTATGGGCATAGAAAGAGGTTTTCAAAAACTGGATGCATTTTGACCGAAAGGGCCTGTATGTCAGAAAGAACTTTGAATGCCCACCTAATCATCAAAGAAACTTTATATCATGTATATGAAAACCACTGTTCCCTCTAAGCTGAGTTAGTGTGAGCTAGCTCACAGTTTTTTAGCCTCCGGCTCACCCATTTTCGTCTCAGCTCAGGAAGGAGGGCTCCAGAGCAAACTAACTTATGCAGTAGCCAGATTGCTCGCTCACAACTTTAATGCCAGTAGCTCACCAAGTAGCATTTTTGCTCACAAGACTCCACAGCTTAGAGGGAACATTGATGAAAACAATGTATACCATGTTAATATCACACAGGAGCTTTTATAGATGGCAAGAGCAGTTCATGTTCATTACAAGCAATATTGTGATGAATAGCGTGTCATTAAAGAGGAGTAAAATGAAAAAGAAAAGAAAGTGGGGGGAAAAGGCAGAGGAATTAGAAAAGTTTAAGAAGATAGTGAAAAGGAAGAGAAGGAGAGCAAAGAGAAGGAAGAGAAGGAAGCAAAAATGAAAAGGCTGAGACAGCAGAACGAGAAGAGGATAACTGTTTTAACGTTGCTAAATGATGCAACCAAACGTGTAAAGGAGGCTGCTGAGAAAAAGGATATGGTGGGATTCAACACAGCACAGCTCATGGAAGAAGACAAGAAGAAAAAAATGCTTGCGGATGCAGTGCAGAAAACTGTTGAGAAACGAAAGAGTTCGTTAATAACTTTTTTTCATCAAAAAACCAAAGATAAAGTAAAAGCAAAGACAAATCTTACCTTACAGTAATTATGTTTTGTTGTCATAATGATTACTTTGGTTTTTAATATGTTTTGCTGTTTTATTATCTACAGTATGTGATTATTTTTAAAAGCAAATCTTTTTTTGCCTTAAATTTTGTACAGTAATGAAAACATTACCCTATCTTCACTTTAAAACATTCAATAAAAAGGTGTGCAATCCTTTTCTCTGGATCACATCTGACTTTGGTGCTGGCGGAGGCCAGATAATAATTTTTAATGAAGTCCTAGTTTTACTTTTAAAACACTAGCTTATCAATAGGCTGACATTAAATTGTTCAGTAATTTGTCAGTTTTTAGTCAGTATTTGATCAGGTTTTTTTTTTTAATTTTGGTCAGTAAAATCAGTATTTTTGACCCTCTGACTAATTTCCACCCCTGTAAAATGAAAAATCATTATTGTTATGTCTAGAAATGGCAGAGCTACTGAGTGGTCAAAACTGGAGTCTGGTGGTGGCTTGACAGTGCTGCCATCGGTCTGTAGCTGGCCATGCACAAGACAGGTGGCAATTGCTCTTCTGTTAGTAGTCATCTAAACTAGTTCCGAACTGACATATAATGCCATGATGGATGTTTTCAACATGCTATGGAGCATTTTGGCTCTTGAGTAACCATTTTAATTCTGATGGTTTTAAAAAAAATCCTAAATAAAAGACAACAAAGTAAAATGGACCAGAACAAAGGGAAAGCTAGGAATCAGATTTTGAAATAAAACAGGTAAAGCACAAGCACAGCATTAATACTGGGAGCACCTCACTCTCATATGAATCATGAGGAAATTTACTATCTGTGGAAGTGTGAAGGGGTGATCAATCAGTGGTAGAGTGCATGCTTTGCTTGGAGAAGGTCCCTGTTATCTCTGGTAGCAAGGGCTGGGAATGACCTCTGCCTTGGAGAGCCACTGCTGGTTAGTACAAACCAATGGTCAATGAACCACGCCTGTCATTGTTAGAAGATGAATCATAAGACCTTTTGGTTATGTGACTGCTTACTTTCAGTGCTACTTTTTATCTGTCCTAATAACAAAGAGTTGAGGAATGCGTATCTAAATCTTCATCTTCAGATCACATTATACAGACAGGGGCTGCCTTCATAATTCTGGGGCTCCAAGCAAAATCAAAGATCATTCAGACCAGGTGTGTGTGTGTCAATGTTAGGGAAGTGCCCCCCCAACTGCAGAGTTGATTGCCCTCCCCTCTTGCTGCCTGAGTGTCAGGCAGTGTGAGCATCAGTGATGACTCAACGGCAGTGGAGGCCTCAGGGCCATGGCTGGTGCTGATGGCTGCAGGGTCGTAGGGCTCCCAGCATGGCTGCCTGTGTGGGGCCTGGGGAAGCTGCCCTGGATGCCTGGTGACTAAGACCTCCCAAACACAGACCATCTCCCAAATGTTACATAAAGGGATGTGCATGCAAGGAGGCAGTTAGATTTTGGGCCCCACTTCTATGTGTTGAATGCTCAGATCTTCATGACAATGAATTACTTATTAGAGGTTCTGAGCATGGTACACCTACAAAACATACAGTATTGGATCCAAAGCTCCGTCACTGCTATAGGAATGCACTTCTGTCAATCAAACAGAACTTTCCAGTGCCCGCCCCCCTGGCCACTGGTATCCCTGAAATGCTGCTGATGGGGAACAGGAAGCCCACAGGAACAGCATGACAGACTGACTGTGGATCTGACATGATGGGGGGGGGGGAGAGTCAGCAAAAATCCCCACACTTTCTAGTGACAGAAACCATAATTACTATCAAGACCATGTGAAGCAGTTGAAGCAAATAAATCATTCTCCCAGGCACCACCGCAGTGATTACTGCGGCTAACACCAGATGTGCTGTTTGGTCATGTAAACATTTCATGAAAAATTAATAGAAAAGATAAATTACTGGCGTTTGAATGAGTATTACCAATTGACTGTGAATACAAGGTGCAGCCATCTCTCACTCATTTAATACATAATGGTCACAGGTCAGAAGAAGAAAGTCTGAGTTCACACTAGTTTCCCCAGGAATGTATGGGGTTATTGGTAAATCTTCACAACCCAATAGAAACGTTAGGGAAATGCTGATTGTATCGATGGACTGCTGTGTAGGCTTTATACACAGAACTGCACAATTGGTCAATTGAAAAATTGTGCAGCCTGCAACAATGTGAGGTCTATAGTGGGAGGGGGGAAATTGGCAAAATGATCCCTGCCCCCACCAAAAGAAGTGCTGTTCTGCTAGCATATAGTATCATGGTTTTTCTATACCGTTTTTCTTAGCATATTTATATAGCTTGCCTGTTAACAGTAATGATAAGTATAATTTGGAAGTGTATCCAGAGCCATAAAAGTATGTCAGTTTCAGAGGGTGACCATGTTGGTTTGCAGTAGAACAACTAGATTTGAGTCCAGTAGTACCTTAGAGAAAAACAAAATTTTTGGGGTACAAGCTTTTGAGATTCAATGCTACCTTAATCAGATAATAATGTATCCCAGAGGGATACAGAAAAACATGATAAAAGCAATGTCAATTGCATATTGTTTTCCAGTGGAGCCAGTATCTAGTTGGATGGACAGGGAAAGGCCCTATCAGTGGAAGAAAAAGCAAAAAGCCTCTTCCCAGATCAGGGCTATTTTTGGGCAGGAGCGCACAGGAACGGAGTTCCGGCTGGATCCCAAGTTGGCCACGCCCAGCAGGAACTCATTAGCATAACAGGCCACACCCGACAGCAGAAACTCATTAGGATTGGCTCCATTAGGGGTGTGTGGCCTAACATGCAAAGGAGTTCTTGCTACAAAAAAGGCCCTGGGTTTGGACAACAAACAAGGTAAACAGAATAATAAGCAAAAGGTGGGTGTGGCTGGATAACCACACTTCTGGTAACATGAGGGTGTGGCCTAATGTGCTAATAAGCTGTGCTGTCAGGGGTGTGGCCCAATATGCTAATGAGTTTCTGCTGTTGGGTGTGGCCTATTATGCTAATGAGTTCCTGCTGGACTTTTTCTACAAAAAGAGCCCTGCTGAGAATCTTATTTACTTCCCATGCTCTTCCTTTCTCCCCAATGGGGACCTGAAGGGGCTTACATTGTTCTCTTCTCCTCCATTTTATCCTCACAAGAACACTGTGAGGAAGGTAACGCTGAGACTGTGTGAGTGGCCTGAGGTCACCCAGTGAGCTTCCATGGCAGAGTGAGGATTCAGACCTCCCATATCCTAGTCTGACGTGCCAATCACTACACCACACTGGCTCTCACTTCATAAAAAATATTGCAGTTGGAAGTCTTCATTGTTAGGCCACAACAAACCCAGGAGACTATCCCTTTTCACTGTGAGTTGATAGAGGAAATAAGAACAAACAGATTTAAGGTGTCTGATATGCAAAGTTAATAATGGGGAGCCCTCATAGGGACTATGCTTCTCCCAAGAAAAATATCCTGTTAAAAGGAAATGATCAAATCATGAGGAAAGCTGTCATCTCATTGACTGGAGGGTTCTTTGAAAAAGGTATAACTGATCTGCCCACTGCCAAGGCGGTCTGCAGTGCTGTGTTGAAAACAGTCAAACACTGCAGTCCTAAAAACACCCACTGAGAGTAAGCCTCGTTGAATAAAAGTGGACTTGCTTCCAAGTAAAGCTGCTTAAGATTGCTCCCCAAAGCACTTCAAAACTGAATGCCCCCACCTGTCATTTAATTACAATCTCATTTTATAAATCATGAGTGGTTTCTTTATGGTCTTTGCACAGATACTCAAACAACAGTTCCGGCTAAGAATTCTGGTTTATATCCTGTCAAGCAGTTTGAAAAATATTTTTTCCCCTAGCACTTTTGAAAGAAATCATTATGTTTTCCACTAGATGGCACTGATGTATTCCTGATGTACTCATAAAAGTGTCCTACAGTGGCAGTTTCCTTATTATTAATATTTGTTTAGTGCCAAGTATATTCTGGAGGTGTGCAGGTGACACAGCATCTATCCTGGGATTCTACAGACTCTAATAGACAGAGAATAGAAAAACAGGAGCAGAAATACATGAGGCCAGATCATGATGCATATGGACCTGGAATAATGAATTTGAACAGTATGTTTATTTGGGGGTTTAGTGGTTCACAGCAGTCTGAATTGCCCAGTTTAGCCAAAGCTCATCAGAACTTGAATGCTAAGCATGGTTGGCCACAGGTAGTACTGGAATGGGCATCCACCAGCAAGACTGGGGATGCTATGCCAAGGAAGGCAATGGCAAACAACCTCTGCTCGTCTCTTGCCTGGAACGTCCTTGGGGTCACCATGAGTTGATTGTGAAATGATAGCACATTCCCCTCCTCCTCCTCCTCCTCCATGGATCACACTTCAACAGAGGCTAGATTCTTACCATGTCTTAACTGTATTCATAGATGGTGTGAACTGGGGAGCTAATTTGTGATCTACAAACAGTCCATAAATAAGGTCATCAATACTAAATCCCATCCAGCTTGAACTGGATGAAGAGTCTGAATTTGGGGCTAGACTTCAAGAAAAGGACTAGAGCCCATTGGCATTGCTCACCCTCCCAACCCTAGCCTAAGAACCATGTCCTTTCCACTGGGAAGTGTGTGTGGATTATATTCTAAGCAGGTGGGCACTGCCAGTATTGTGAATTATTCTTGTTTGATGGGCAGTGTCCCTCTGTGTGCTACTGGTTGTGCCAGAATGGAAAAGACCAAAGTGGTTAGACTTGCCCAGTTTTGTAATATGCACAAATGCTCTACAGTGGCATGCAATTGCAACTTGGGGAAGTGGTTCCCACGCTGCTTTCTGTGTATGTATGTATGTGTGTGTGTGCGTGCGAGAGAGAGAGTGTGTGTTTGAGAGCACAAGAAATAGGCCATTGTCTGTTCTTAATCAGTGCAAATGATAAAAGCAGGTTGGCTGCTATTTAATAATCTCTTAGTTGAAGAGAGTTTCACACAAATTAGCTGAACAATGACATTCCTTGCAGAAACCTGTAATTAAATCAAGATGGGTTGAACACGGAAGGTTCAGGAGAACATGTGTACTGACTACCAGTGAAGCTTCCTTTCCTTTTTTTTTTTGGCAAGTTGATTGAAAAATTATTATTTACTTTCAATCTTTATTCCATGGGTGTCGAGTACTTCACTGTAGTTAACTTACCATGGCTTTTGAGAACTCGTTTCTGTTTCAATGCAGCTTGCCCAGGAGCACTTTCCAACCGTGTATGCAACTAAAGCCAGCATTTGTATGCAATAATCCAGTAAACCATCCCCTAACTCTCTCAGACTTTAAGATACCTGCATATGCAAATCTATAGCAAGCTAAATTTTTGATAGACCTGTAGTAGAAAGGAATTCCATACGTGGTATAAGGCTAGTGTGAATGGTGTATAAAAGGAGATGAATGATATGCTAAATTTTGCCAATATATACATTGTGGCGTAAACAGGCAGCAAACACTGGGAGAGTTTGGGGGCAGTGTCCAGGGAGAGTGATTCAACAGCACTTCTGGTGATCTCTTTGGTAAAGACCATAGAAACTAAGGGAAATTCCCAGACTGTCACCATTGATGCCCCCCCTTTTCTCCTCCTACTTATATTATCAAGGGTGGGGGACTGAAAGCAAGGGAAGAAGTTTGCCCTAGTGCTATTTGGCCCATTGGAGAAATCCATGTGGGCCTTGGGATACACATGGGTTTCCACAATGGGGCACATATTGCCCTCCAGCTGTTTCAGATCAGGAAAATGATGCAGAGGAAAAAGCTGAACACCTTCTCTGTGTGACCATGGTTCCAATACAAACCAGGCACCATGGACAGGGAAATTGAGGAGAACCAGCAGCCAGCCCCATAGCTAGGGATTATGGGGGGAGGGGGCCTTAAATTATATTGATTTAATTAGTGGAACTTCTTAGAAGCCGGTCTTCTCGTAAGGTAGCTCTGCACCCCCACCAGGCTCCAGGGCAAGTGGGGGGGATAATGCCCAGTGGCCACAGTTTCCCTCCCCCCCCAGCAAGAGCAAGGGGAAAACACAGCTGGAGGTCTCATCAGACGCTCACTGTTGGGCATGCTGCTCTGCTGGCAAGGCAGCAATTAGCGGCAGCTGCAGGAGCAGGAGCAACAGCGGTGGTGGGGAGATCCTGGGCCATAGGGGGGAATAGGCCTCCTCCTCCTCCTCCTCCACCACCACCTCCTCCCTCCCTCCCTCTCTGACTCCCCTAGTTGGGGGGCAGAGGGATCCTTATGGGCTGCCTAGACCCGCCCATGCCTGTGATGCCCGCTAGGTCAGCCCTCAGCCCTCCTGCCCTCCCCAAGAGCACCGCGTCCCTGCTCAAGTTGTGAAGCCAGGCAGGACGAAGCAGGCAGTGAGCAGCAGCATCCAGGAGGGTAATAGTAGAGGAGAGGGGAGAAAGAGATCCAGAGGGGGGAGTGGGAAGAAGAAGAGGAGGAGGAGGAGGAGGAGGAGGAGGAGATTGGATCTATACCTCACCCTTTACTCAGAGTCTCAGAGCAGCTTACAAATTCCTTTCCCTTCCCCTCCCCACAACAGACACCCTGTGAGGTAGGTGGGGCCGAGAGAGCTCAGAGAGAAACTGCTCTTTTCAAGAACACCTCTGACAGAACTATGGCTTGCCCAAGGTCATCCAGCAGCTGCGAGTGGAGGAGTGAGGAATCAAACCTGGTTCTCCCAGATTAGAGTCCATGCACGTAACCACTACACCAAACTGGCCAGCAAGGGGCTGGCAGCAGGACACTCTTCCCAGCTCACGCACCAGGGCTAGCCTGGCAAGACTGCTTGCCCATCACCACCGCACCGTCAAGCAAGCTAGGCACCTCCTGCTGCTGGGGCTGTGGCTGCCTTCATCACTGCCACTGTCGCCTCTGGTGTTCTGGGTGTTGCTGGCCACCAGGGCCCGACTGGGATCGCTGCTGCTGGAGCACATCTGAGGCTGGGAGTGGAGTGAGGCTGGTGGGGAAGCAGCCAAGGCACTCAGTTGTCCAGCAGCCTGGTCGGAAGCAGTGCAGCACAGGTGGCAAGTTGAGGAACTTTGGGGCAAGTCCAGCCCAGAGGAAATGCTAGGGGGCTGGGACCCATTGGCCCCGCGTTAGCTATGGGCCTGCCTGTGGCTCATGTTTGACTGTTGCACAGGGTAAAAAGGGGACCCAAGACTCTGAATCGGCTAATCATCATGGGCTCTTGACAGCCACTAGAAACTGTGATGGGATGTATGCAATATGGCTAATCTGACAGTCCATGCATGACAAAAATTTACAGGATATAGACATCAAAATTAGTACCTTGAATTGTGCCCAGAAAGCTGAAATGGCTCTCCTGTTGCTTAAATCCAGTCTCTGAGTCTGTTTCCAGAGTAACTTCGAAAGTCAACCAAGGCACAGGATCATGCTCTGGAGGAAACAGTTTTTAAGCCAGCACAATCATGATCATCAGTTCATAGAGGCTGAAAGAAAAGGGTATTTCAGAGCATGGAATTACCCTATAACACCTAGGCCTTTATTTGTTACACCCTCTCCACCCAAAGGCTTGCATTTGACTGACTGGAGGCATTTCAAGTTTCTGGGAAATGACATGAAGAATAACAGCCTTGTGAAAGGCTCTCGAAACACCTCAGAGTCAAACTGAAGTGATTCAAGGGATGAGTCTCTTGCCATGTTGATATTAAATCATCAGCTGGAGCTAAATATGACAGAGTTGTGTGCACTGGAAAAAACACACTTAAGGATTCAGAAGTATTCAATAAGGGGGAATTTTTTTGCATGTGCTGTGGCTGAATCATCTGCACTGCACCAGTCACCAAGGTGATCTGGGTGCACTATAATTTTCTCTGCTCGAACCTTCTTGTGACCTAGACAAGTACTGCTGCAGAGAGGTCACTTGGGGTCCCAGGCAAAATATAGGCCTGTATCCAGCTGTGCAATTCCAAAGACTTGACAGCAAGTTTTCTTAAGAAGGACAGTGATGTCTGCCAATTCTCACTATAGCTCACTCAGCCGTCCTCCATATTATTACTGCTGGGTAGCAGATCCTCAGGAGCAACATAGACACAGTCCACCTTCCAAAGCTCCATTTTCTCCAGGTGAACTAATCACTGTCATCTGGAGATGAGTTATAATCCCAGGAGATCTCCAGCCACCACCTGGAGGTTGGCAAGACTAGCTGTTGCTGCATGGTTTTTTTCTTGTTCTGCACATGTTTTGCTCCCTCTGGGGGCTGATTTGATGTTAAATTGCTTTGTGTCTGGCATATCTCTCACAGATTTAGGGCTTTCCCAAATTCTCACTTTCCTTGCTTATGTGTTCCTTTTGCTTCAGGTTTGTCTTTTCTGTTCCACATGTGCTCCGCTCTCTCTAGTGGTTGATTCAATATTATATTGCTTTCTGTCTGGCATAAAAACCAGGAGTTTAAATTTGCAGGGAAATATGCACTATAATATCAAATGGACCACTAGAGGGAGCAAAATGTGTGGAGCAGACACTCCCCCCCCAGCCCAATAGGAACACACCTGCAAGGAAAATGAGAATGTGGGAAAGCCCCACATCTTCGCAGAGCTCTCCTTGTAGCATGCACAAATTGGCTGCCACACTGAATCCTCCTTGAATGTCTCCCTGCAGCCCCTTGTCACCATGTAATAAACTGAGTGCAGCTGCCAAGAGGATTGTGGGGATTTCTGCAGGTGGCTGTGTTCTTTTATTAATTTGTCTTAGGGGATTTTCTGCACAGCTTCACAAATCATCTACACAGCAAGCTGATGGGAGCAAACAGCCTGCCACACGGAAACAGTTGCCTTGTCATTTCATGTGTACCCAGGTAGCTGTATTTTTAATGCTCTTCATAAGAAAAAAAAAACCCACTCCTCCCTGAATGCTTCCTAGCTAAGCAGGTGCATGAGGTACAGCTGCTGTGACAGGAGCAGCATTCCCAATGTCCTTTTGATATTAAAAAAAAATGCCATGACAACTACAGATAAGGAAGTGAGCTGAGATAGTTACGGGTGCTGGATAATGTGACATGTAATATAGTTACATCGGGTACGAGAGTTGCAGACAGAACTTGTTGGATTTTCATGTTTGCCCTTACTTCTCCTGATATTGTCCTTTTTAATTAGTATTTTACATATCCCTTAACGCTGTTTGGGTACAGTATAACAAAGCAGCCGAGGCTGCTTTAATTGGATTTGTTCCTGATGATGGTATGAATCCATTACTGAAGTGGTTGTATACTGCAATCAAGCAGGAGATGTGTGGGCCGGGGGGGGGGGAGGAGTTATGTACATGCCAGAAGAAGGCCTGTTTTGACAGGCCACGATCAAGTCGTCAACATAAACAAGAACATACTGGTATTGTCCATTTTTAATTCTAGTGTACAGACAAGGTTCAGCTTTCCCTTGTTCAAAACCTTGCTTCTGTAGCAGTCCAGTAATTTTGTCATACCAGGCCTTTGCTCCTTGTTTTAGCCCATAGAGTCCTTTGTTGAGTCTGTAGACATAATCCTCTTGTCCTTTGGCTTTTAAACCTTCAGGTTGTTCCATGTTGGGAGCGGTGGCGCAGGCGGTAAGACACCTGCATTAATAACTATGAACAGCCATTGTGGCTGTCAGAGAACCACCACGGCCGGGGTGAGCGCCCGGCCCTAGTCTCAGCTTCTGCCCACCCAGTGGGTCGAAAGCAGTTAACAACCAAGCGAGTAGATGAATGGGTACCTACCCTTAGATGGGTAGGGGGCACCACCCCCTCTGACGAGGTGTGTGGAGACAGCACAGACGGCGGCAAAACATTGGCGGCAATGGAGCATCTGGCGGTGAAGGCGGATGGCGGATGCAGCGGATGCAGCGGTGACAGAGCGATCCCTGGTGGCTAGCAGACCATTGTGCAGCTGACGACGGCGAAGGTGGAGACTGGGAGGTGCCCAATGATGCGCAATGCAGGGCGCCGCGGAGCCTGAATCGGTCAGAGCCGAGGTCAAGAAGCGGGCGGGAGTCGTGCACCTGTGCGGTCTCCTGCAAAAATGCCAAGAGATTGCCTGGAAGAAAGCCACGCCGGAGCAACAACAAGGCTCTCCACCTGGGTGCTGGTAGGCTGCCCCACCCCTATCATGTGGCCCAAGTCAGGGATTAAGGGTTATTAGAACCACTATATATGTAAACTGCCCAGAGACCCTCCGGGGTTAGGGCGGTATAGCAAGTTGAAAGTATAAATAAATAAATAAATAAATAAATAAATAAATTTCTTCAGATAGTTCTCCATTGAGAAAAGCAGTCTTTACATCAAGATGCTCTACTATCATGTCTCTCGATGCTGCAACACTATGAGTGCTCTTTTTCATGAAACTGAGTGAGGGCTTGAAGCAGGAGGAGATTCAGTCTCTCTCCTCTCTCTGTCCAGAGCACTCTGAAGTTCCCAACTTATTCATGGACATGCATGTAGAGAGCTTCCATGTATATAAATACAAGGCTCTGTCCAGAAGATCAGGAAACTTGGGTTCCCAGCTCGGTAGAAAGAGAGTCTTGTGAGCACATACCACTGTAGGCTGTGTAATACATTCTGCTGAACACATCCATGTTGGAGTGCAGCTAGTTGCTGTGATTCCTTCGTGTGCATTCATTAACCCCCCACAATTGTTGTTGGTGGTAAGGGATTATGTGGCATTCAGACACCTTGGATAGTGCACTTTAGCAGTCATTTGCAAGTGGATTTTTCTGTTGCACACAGGAAAATACAATTGTAAAAAATTGCTAAAGTGCATCAAAAGTGCATTATCTAACCAGTGTGGGAAAACAGCCACAGAAGCATCTTGGGAGGATGCAGAGGAAATGCTACCACCAGTGTCCATGGGGCAGGCAGTTCACAAGCAGGGTGCACGTCCTGTGCTCTTGGTCCATCTTCCCTCTGAGCAACTTTCGGAAGCACACTCTGCCTATGCATGAAATAGGATGCAGCTCAGTGAGTTGATTAACTGGATGTTATTTAGTTACCACAAGTTAGCGATGGCATTGGTTTGCCATTGATCAGTTTGAAGTGGCTGTTCACTTTAAATATGGATCAATTAATTGGAATACCTGATAAAACAATCTCACATGACAAATATAGAATATGATAAGGGCTGGCAGGATCCATGCTTGTAAAGCACCAAATAACTCCCCCTGATGTAATTTTTCCCCCCATTAAAAAACAAACAAACCTAAAAGAGCAGTAGTCAAGGTAGTAAAGGGATTTTCCCCAGGAAGCTGAGAATGTTTCACCCAGTGTGTATAAATCATAGCAGTCTCATTTCAAAACATTTTCTTTGGTGTTAATACTATCTCTTCCTGATTGAGTTTTTAAAAAGATTACTAATGATGATTTAAAAAAAAAGAACAAAATAAAAAAAACACAACCACGCAGCCTGGGATTATTTACTCTTGGTTTCCCATGAGTCCACATCCCTCTTCTCTTAGAACTTTGACCTCCTGCCTTGAAGTCCCCTTGCTGCAGCTACACCATGTCCTGGAAACAAAACAAGGAATGGATATAAAAGCTTAAAGGTAAAGGTTCCCTTGCTTGAAAGCCAGTCGAGTCCAACTCTAGGGTTGCGGTGCTCACCTCTGTTTCAAAGCCAAAGAGCCAGCGCTGTCCGAAGACATTTCCATGGTCATGTGGCTGGTATGACTAAATACCAAGGCGCACGGAACGCTGTTACCTTCCCACCGAAGTGGTACCTATTTATCCACTTGCAATTTCTTGCTTTCGAACTGCTAGGTTGGCAGGAGCTGGAACTAGAGACGGGAGCTCACTCCGTCATGCGGCAACTCAGGTCTCAAACTGCTGAACTACCGCCCTTCCACAGCCTGCAGTTCAGCGTCTTAACCACTTGAGCCACCGCAGCTCAAGCAACTTAATGAACTTTAATAACACTGTTTGTTCACAGAAGCCCTATTGCCCAGAAACAGCTGACTGAAGCATCATGGGAGAAGGCAAAACATAGGCTGAAAATCCCTTCATTTCCCATTCACCCTCTCCATTACTGCTGTTTCCTACACATACAGCATCCATTTAGGACTGAACTGTAGAAAGGTACCCCTATATCTGAAAAGTCATGCCGAGTAGATTGAGTGTGTTTGTTCATTTTACAACATTTCTCAGACTCAGAATGAACTGTTGGTAGGGTTGCCAGTTCTGGGTTGGGAAATACCTGGGGATTTGAGGGGTGGAGCCTGAAGAGGGCAGGGTTTGGGGAGGGGAAGGACTTCAGTGAGGTATAATGCCAGAGTCCACCTTCCAAAGCAACCATTTTCTCCAAGGGAATTGATTTCTGTTACCTGGAGATCCGTTGTAATAGCGGGAGGTCTCCAGCCACCACCTGGAGGTTGGCAACCCCAACTGTTGTCTATTTTATTATTAGAAATGGGGATCCCTATTACACTTAGAAAAGCATTATAGTTACTCAAATGTCCCTTTCACCTGGTTCGAACTGACAGTGATGGATGCCGTAGTAGCAGACAGAGTTGTCCCCAGATGTATCCCTACAGGTCCCTAGCAAATACAAGGGGGGGGGGACTTTTCTGTTGATTAAGGACATTCTGGGTAAAGTACTGAACTGGAATGGCTAAGGCCATTACTTGACATATACTCTTTAAGAGCACCATCCAAAAATTTCCAGAATAGTTTTATTTTTAGAGCCTTGGTTGCCATTAACGTGCGGCACTGGTTGTGAGAGAGAATTTCAGCGAGCTTAACAATCGTAATTGCTGGCCTACTAGTCTCCAAAAAAGCAGGAGTTAATAGGGGAATCTTCTGGGTCACAGATGCTACAAGCCAGGGAACTCTTTAGTTTGGAAATTCAGGTAAATGATAGGAGAATTCATCCTTGTTATGTATTGAGCCTGAACCGTCCCTGCAAAAGGACTGAGCTTGGGATGCATAACAATAGATTGCTAGGATCCTAGAATGGATCAGTAGGGAGACAGGGATCCTGTCCGAACCTAGTATATTTCAATCCTTTTGTAACTTTCTTGGTGCCAGTGATCACAACACTTCTAAAACCTTCTTGGGTGAGCAATCTAACAGTGTGATTAAAATCAGAATTAAAAACTCCCAGGAGATCACTGCTTCTGTTTTGTTTTTTTTTAATGTGATGGGGAGGTGTCCCCCCCCCATTCGCAGATGAGGAAGCACACTTTCACTTGAATTTGCTGCTCTGATGTCACACTATTCACTTGAAATTAGAACATTTGCCTGCAAGTTCCTCCTGTCTGTATCAGGGCTTGCACGCAATAGCTTTCCTCCAGCATTTTCTCCACAGCCATAATGCCTGACCCATGAGGTCCCATTTTAGCTAAAGTTGCTAATAGACCATGCATTTCTCAAATTCCCTTTAAGGCTTTCTTCTGAGGACTTTGAAATAGCACATAGATATCATCATTATCATGCAGAAAACCATACTTGTAGAGGAAAAGCCCAGAAAAGAAGAATCTCCTAATGTCATTAAAGACTAGCAATGAACATGGATAGTCATTTACACTTCATACTATCAAAGAATAGAATATTATTCTGTCAACATATATAACACATGTCATATTCACTGAAGACAGATCACGTTATCCATCCTGACATTTATTAGATTTCTGTGCCACTCCAATTCTGTAAATAAGATATCCTTGAAAATAATAGCATAACTCAAGTTTATTTCTGTAATCAGAACTGGTATCTGAAAGATTCATGACATCTTTTTCTGAACATTCACTCTGAGCTTCATGGGCTGCAGAGCATGGGTGCTTTTCATAAACTGAAGCAGGGTTCTCAACTATATGTCCGTGTGTTATGTGTATTTTCAAGCTTTCGTCAGTTTTGTTCCTCTGCTGTAGAAGATGGAGATAAGGAAGAAGACACAAAATTCATAAACTCTGCTGTGCTGCTGCCTTTCAGGATCAAAGTACACAGCAGACTTCAGACTGCATGAAAAACTGATGAGCTCCTTCCAGCTTTCTTTAACATATTCAAACAATCTGAGCTCTTTCCAAATAAATTGGAACTAAGGTCATCCTGATGACAGGTGCTCAGACCACTCAGTTCCATCCTTCTCTTTTGTCACGATCCCATCCATTTTTACTTGTAGGTAAGTCCCATTGTGTTTTTAGTGGGCTAACTCTTAGGTAAGTAAGGAGAGTCAATGGCTCAGGAGCTTTACATGAGAGAGGTCTCATGTTCAACCTCTGGTATCTCCAGGGTTGGTGGTTTTTTTTTAATGGTCAGGTAGTTGGTGATGTAGAAGACCTTTATGTGAAACCCTAGAGAGCAACTGCCAGTCAGAAAAGATAATATTGACCTTGGTAGACCAGTGGTCTGATTCAGTATAAGGCAGCTTCATGTGTATTCAAGCATGCCTTGGTGAACTGCAGTCTCTCACAGTGTGCATTGCACAGTCTCTTTGACTGAGCAAGACAAAGAAAAGGAAGACAGCCAGGTTTCCATATATGTACTCTGCAGAGGCAAATTAAGGCAAAATGAGGCAGCAGTGACTTTTAATGAGTTAATTTATTTTAAAGATTTCTATGCCGTCTCATCAGAGTTCTGCTTGAGGTGACTTACAGTTTCAAAGCTGTGAACCCAAGAGTTCTTCCAGCAATGGAGCCCCAGCCAGCCTTACCCTTTGAAATGAGGTCACCCTCAGTGCCAGTGGACAACTCACACACATCACCAGAATCGAGGGGCCACCCCTTTAGGAATGGCAGCCTGCCTAAGACGTGCCCATCCTGAAGAGGAGGGTCAGGCTTGGCAAGGAGGAGGCAGTGCTCCAACTTCAGGTAAAGGGAGCCTGAGGACCAAACTAAACATCACAGTTCTTAAAGAGTGGAGGTCTGGACTCCCTGGACCCAAGTTAATGTTCGTCTTGCCATGCAGCAGCTACAGGGAATGGCTTCTTCTTCTCCTTCTCCAGTACTCCATGTGGAACAGCAAAATTGGGTTGGGAAAATCACTCCCCCCAGAGCACAGTTTTCATGCAGGGAAATGGCTTGGGGTGGGGATGCAGGAGCCCTTCCGTCCCCTGCAGCACCATTCTGAACCCATTTGGGATCTCTTTTGTGTAGCTGAGGGGAACACAGACCCAACTCTGTAAAAACTGTAATGTTTACTTTGGGCTGGAGCTGGGACAGTGAGGAGGAGAGTGGCACTGGCAGGTGATGAGGAGACAGTGATCGCAGGAGCCAGAGGAGGAACAGAGTGGAGCAACTTTCTTCATCTCTGGACTGAGGCCTAGGTGTTCCCTCCAGGAGCCAGCTGCAACATGGCAGAAGGTCTGAATCATGAGGCAGAACCTGTGTGTGTGTGTGTGTGTGTGTTAGCTATCCTTTTAATGCTATTGGCAATAGTAAGCATAGCAGAGCTAAATTCTGAGCTACAAAGCGGAAGAGTTCAGTAGCATCTCTTGACTGGGCTCCTGTATCAAATCTGTAAAAACATTCTATATTCGCTATCGTTTCCAAATACTTTACCAAAGTCATGTATCAGGTGTTGCTTGTTTAATACAGTGGAGTTGAAAAAGGGTTCCTGTGACAGGCAGAGCCCAGAAACCTACCCCAGAGAGACAATTGTCAATTTCAGCTATGCTGTGAATCAGCCAGCAGGAACTGTACTGGAAAAAGTTGTTAGAAAGAGTTAGGTTTTACAAAACAAAGTTACTTGCTGATATCTTCCTTAAAGCAGCCCTTTAAATTACCCCTTCTGTACTCTGCAGTCAGACCCAGTCAGGCCTCCTCAAGTAGTGCCAGATGAGGGTTGCCAATTTCCAGGTGGTGGCTGGAGATCTCCTGGGATTACAACTGATCTCCAGGTAACAGATATCAATTCACCTGGAGAAAATGGCTGATTTGGAAGGCGGACTTTATGGCACTATACCCCATTGAGGTCCCTCCCTACTCACCCCCAAAATCTCCAGGTGTTTCCCAGCCTGAAGCCAGCATCCCTATCCCTTGGTCCTGGGGCTGGCCAGGCTTGGAAAGCTGATAACACAAAGATAGAGTAGTTGATCCAGCCAGGCTATCTTCCCAGGGTAACTGGGCTCAGCTGTGCTGCTGGGAGGTGCTGGAGTTCTTGAGGCCAGGTGGTTCATTGGCCAGGATCCTGTGTGGAAGCACAGTCCTCAGCTGGGAGGTTGTGTTCAGCTAGTCCGGCACTTTGCCTCCTTTGTGCAACCTTGGCATGGTCCTTCTGCTGCCACTGCTCCTATGGAGTGGGAGAGAGGCCTGGGGGGGGGGGCCGACAGGACTGGGTTTGAGTCCTGACCACTGGAGGCCTAGTGGCTAACTCAGGGGCCAGTGTGGCAAGGTTTCCTTTGCAGGCACTGGCGGGGTGGCCTCTGATGCTCCTGCTAGATATTCAGCAGGTGTATCTACTGGGCTGGGCCCTCTCTGGTTCTCCTCATCCAGAGGACTCTGGGTTGGATTCACTGAGGTGGTCAGAGGAGGGCATGACACCCCACTGAATCACTTAACCATGTTCAGTAGAGGCTAAAGGTAGTACATTTCTTTTTGCGTAAGGATTATAGCTGTTTTGGGGGGCAAAACTCTATGGTAGAAGCTAATTCTACCATAGAGTTTTGCCCCAAAACCAGAGTGTCACCCCCCTCCCCCAATGTCCCTGGCATGCCCATATCACTTCTGGGTCACATAGGCAAGTCACGTTTATTTTCAGTGGTTTCCCCACACTTCTGGTAAGTTCACCCCCATCCCCCACTGGCAGGGCCAAGGGACCTGGCAACCCTAAGAACAGTATGGGGGAAGCATTGGAGATGAAGGTTTGAGGGAACAGCACCAACCAAATCAGATTGCTAAAGCAAAAAAAAAAAAGCAAGCAAGCAACCCCCCAGAAATGTTGACATATCTACTTGGTATGCAGCTCACTGAGTGATCATGAGTTAATCACACTTTCTCAACAACCTAACTCATTGGGTTGTTTAAGGACAAGTGGGGGGGGGGGAGAGAGGATCCATGTAATACCATCCAGGGCTCCTTGGAATATGGGTGGGATATAAATAGATAAGTCTGTTTTAAAAATTATGCCAGACATCATTGTGAAAGCAGTTGCAAATTCTCCTTCAGATCTGCAAGTATTCCAGTTTCAGGCCTCAGAACAAAACAAAAAGGAAACTTTCCCTGGGCCACCACATCTCTAGAGTCTACTTAAAATATAATGTGTAAATATAAAAGAAATATTCTTGTAAACATGAAGAAGAGACAGGAACACGCTCTGGAAACCTGGGGCTGACTTCAGCTCCTTTTTCAGCACACTCTCAGTGTCAAGCCCAAATATGCTGTTTCATAATATGGGGAATGATTCTTAAAAGGAGCAGTTACTGAGTGGTCATATCACTCTTACATATAAATATGCATTTCTGTTCCTGCATTGAAACAGAAGTAGAAATAAGGTTATCCAAACAAAAAGCTGTGTGACTAGCTGTGCCATCCTATTGAGGTCTACTTAGAATCCTAGTCAAGTATATTCCATGGGATTACTCCCAGGAAAGTGCTCTTTGAATGCCACAGTAAGCAATCTACCTGTGGTGCTCTGCTTGCCCTGGCCCTCCTTTGTGATGCCTCACATCCTTGAAGGCCTGTGCAAATGGAGAAAGAAGGGGGTTGTTCCTCCCTGTCCCTCTGCCACCTCCTGTGGCTGCTGCCTTGTTGCTGGTTGGCAAAGTTACTTTCCACCCCTCTTCTTGGCCAATCTCTGGAGACCTCTTTAAGGATATTTAAGGGAGGCCCTGCTCATCCACAGGCTAATCCTGGCCCACCACTGACCCGGGAATCTTGGCATGGGAGCATCCTCACCTGGAGGATCATCCCTGTCCATGCAACAGGGCTGCTCCTAGGTCTCCCTGGCTCTCCATCTCCCCCAGGTGCCCAGGCCCAATATGTAAATCTGGTCAGGACTCTGCCACCAGATGTACCTTATTAATCAGATTTCCTGTTGTTTTGATTTGTGAGGGCAGGGATTAATGCCTGAAGTTGCTGAGCCCAACTACTGGAGGAACATCTTATACTACTAACTCAGCCTGACTGACCCCAGGAGGTGTAGCAGAATCCCATAAAGAGTAAGTCATTAAGTAATTATAGAAATACTAATACAGTCAATGAAAACGTGGGAGGAAATTACAGTTAAAAGACTGGGCTAACAAATGTTTTCTCATGGTGTCTAATTCTTACTAGGTCGGTGTCAAATAGTCATCAAGGGCAGAGACATGCCAAAGATAGTTGTTCTTGGAGGCAGTACCCTGTTTAGATGCCACTCACCTTTGAAGGGCAAAGAGAGCAGGGCTGGAGGTGTGGATGTTAACTGGCTAGCTGATGATTGGTATCTATTTTATTTTTTAAAATTAATAATACATCTATTCTGCTGTTCTGACTAATGAGACTCAAATCAATCAAACTTGATAAAATTTTAATTTACAAAACTACAATACAGATAACAAGAAGAAAGTAAATGATTTACCCTGTTGTAACTGATCTCCATGCACAAGCCACTAAAAGCTCACAGAGCCTTTGAAATGTCTGTAAGGTCTGACTTATTTCCTTTAGATATGTGTTCTGTCAAATGGGAGCAGCCACCAAGAAAGCCTAGGCAGAAAGAGTTTTCAGTAGCCTGAGTGGAATAATTGTTAGTAATCTCTGGTCTGATGGTCAGAGCTACCTTTTGGGCACATAAGGAGGGAAATGGCCCTGTAGACGTCACCACAGCCCTATCTACCCCCCCCCCCAAAAAAAACTATTAATTTACAGTCACCTTTATGTCCATTAAGATCAATTTATATGGAGGGGAAGCAGATACAAGTGCACTGGCCCCACCTCTGTGCAATTGCCAGTTCTTGAGCAGGAAATTTATGCAATGTACGCTCCCTCCCCATGTTTGGGAATGTTTGCAAAAAACAGCATTCCTACAAATGGGGTAGAGCTTATATGTTCTACATTCTGCTCATGAGCTGATAGTCACATTTAGGCCAGTTCTGTCATTGTAGGTATCATGAGCTGGTAGTCTTGTTTGTAGAGCGCTTGTATCACTCCCCAAAATCAAAGTAACAGCTGTTATAGTACAGAGAAGTCAACAACATTCCCAACTGACTAAGGGATAACAGAATCACTATGCAAAAGCCATACTGGCCTTGTCGTTGGATACATCATAACCAGGGGTCATTTCGTAGAAAAAGAGCTGCAGGAGCTTATTAGCATATGTTAGCTAATGAGCTACTAGGATATTAGCATATGCCATGCCCCCTGACATCACTGGAAGTGATGTCAGAAGGGGAAGCAAAAGGAGGGGAGGTATCTTCAAAAGCCTCCCCTCTCCTTCCCCAGCTGGCCTAGAGTGTGGGGCATAGAAGGATGAAAGAGGGAAGGAGAGAGAGAGAGTAAAGGAAAGAGGGAAATAAAGAGTAGGAAAGAAGGCAGATGCAGCGGACTCTGGAGGAGGTCATCCAGACGATACCACAGCTGGTGATCCAAGCCATCCGAGAGGAGAGGGATGCCCAATCAGTGGTCCCGCTGCCAGTGGTCCCACTGGCCCCGCCGCAGCAGGTGCCACAGCCGGGGGACGTCCCAAAACTGGGGCCGCTCGAGCTCCCGGTTCCAACGCCACGTCCGGACAGTCCGAGAGAACGGGCGATACCTCGCCCGAAAGACCTCATCGAAGCCACCTTTGTGGTCCGAGTAATGGAGTTTGTGGAGAGATCGGGTCACCTGTTCCCAGATGACAGCAGCCACATGGATGTGGTGGATGTGGTGGTGGCACGGCTCCGGGGACCCGCAGTGGCTTGGTATGTGGGGCTGCACAACGCCCAGGCCCCAGAATTGTTTAATCTGGACACCTTTATGTGGGTGTTGCGAGCCCAATTCGAAGACCAGAATGCCGGGCCCAAAGCGAGGGCGTTCCTGCAAACCCTTAAACAAGGTAGGCGATCGGTGAGGGAATATTCGTCGGAATTCAAGCTCCATGTGGCCAAAGTGAAATCTTGGCCTGATCCAGTGTTAGCAGAACTCTACCGAGTGGGACTGAACCCGGAGATTTGAGAGACAGTCCTGAGAGCAGTGGATCCGGTATCCCTCCTAGCCTGGATGCAAGAGGCAGAGAGCGCGGAAACCCATCTGCAAACTTTTTGGCTGGACATCGCGATGGCAGGGGGTCGGCCGATCCCTCAACCAATGAAAGGGACAGCATCACAGCAAGTGCAGTCGACCCGGGAGCAGCGCATGAGGCAGGGGCTTTGCCTGAAATGTGGGGAGTGGGGCCATTTTGCAGCCGATTGTGGCGGATCGGGGCCTGTGAACCAACCCGAGTGCGCCCTGCCATGCCAGTGAAGAAGGCGACTGGGAAGCCAAAATATGCCAAAGCGCTGCAAGTGGTTCCCGAGGAAGGGGAGGCGGAATCCAGCAGAGAGGACCCCGAGCCGGCGGGAAATGGATTGGTCCTGCTGTAAGAGGCGCGGAGCAGCAGGGCCTGATCCCGGAGGCGCCTAATGTGGTGAGCAGTTTTCCCTCCCTCTTTTTCATGACTGTGACTTTGATTAACCCCAGCCTCGGCACACGTATATGGGTGAGAGCCCTAATTGACTCGGGGTGCGGGAGGGACCTTATCAACCCCTCCCTGGTTATGGGATTGGAGGCTGGGGTGGTGAAATTAAAAGACCCCCTGATATTCACCCAAATGTACGGCTCTACAATGAAAGACCTGTGTGAGTACGAGACTGTGCTGTTGCGGATTGGGGCTGGGGAACACTGGGAGAATAGAGCATTTGTGATCACCTCAACCGCCAGGTTTCCCTTAGTCCTTGGGGCCTCATGGTTGCACGGACATGACCCCTACATCTTGTGGGAGGAAGGGAAAGTACAGTTCATTTCTCCAAAGTGCCAGAGCCACTGGTAAGACCCGAACTGGGGCCAACAGCCCATTGCGGAGGGTCCTCGTGTGTGCCTGGCTCAGGAGGAGCTGCTAACCATTCCCCCGAGTATCGGGATTTGGCTAGAGTGTTTTAGGAGGAAGAGGCGGATGAGCTCCCCCCTCACAGACATTCAGACTGTAGCATTGAACTGTTGCCAGGGCAGAAATTGCCGAAGGGGCGCATCTATGCAATGGGACCGGCCTAAAAGGAAGAACTGCGCAAGTTCATTGACAAGAACTTAGCCCGAGGGTTCATCCAACTGGCTTCGTCCCCCTTCGTGGCCCCAGTTCTATTCCAAAAGAAAAAGGATGGGGGGCTAAGACTCTGCACGGATTACCGGGACTTAAATGCAGTGTCATCTACTAACGCCTATCCCATGCCATTGATTAAAGACTTGTTCGCAGAAGCGGGAAAATATTCTCCAAGCTAGACCTGTGAGATGCCTACTTCTGGGTGCGCATCAGGGAATGGGACAAACATAAAACCGCTTTCAACACCCCCCTGGATCAATTCGAATACCGGGTGATGCCTTTTGGCCTTCAGGGGGCCCCGGGGGTCTTCATGAACTTAATCAATGAAGTGTTACACAAGCACTTGTTTACCTTGATGATATATTGCTGTACTCCCCCGACCTGCCTTCACACGTGAAATTGGTGAGGGAGGTCTTAACCACGTTGCACAAGCACAAACTATTTGCGAACCTGTCAAAATGTGAATTTCACAAAACGCAAATTGACTTCTTGGGGTATCGGATCTCTGACCAGGGCCTGGGCATGGACCCGGGAAGGTACAAGATGTGTTGGGTTGGGAGGTACACCGAACCAGACGACAGCTCCAATACTTCCTCGGTTTTGCGAACATTTACAGAACCCTTTCACCCAACTTTACCCAGGTCAGCTTACCCCTCACATATCTCCTAAAAACTAAGGGGAAGGGCCCGGAGGGTACAAAGCCGAGCACCACACTGCTATGGAGCAATAAGTGTCAAGACGCGTTCGATCGACTAAAGGCCTTATTCACCTCAGAACCGGTGCTTGCCCACTCCGATGACACGAAAAAATTCATTGTGCAAACTGATGCGTTTGATGTTGCTATGGGGGGGGCAATTTGGAGGAGGGGGAGGATGGCGTGTTGCACCCCTTGGCTTACGTTTCCAGGAAATTCAATGACATGGAACATAACTGGTCAGTTTGGGAAAAGGAGGCGGGAGCGATAAAGCTTGCCCTATCCACCTGGAGACATTGGCTGGAGGGGGCGAGGGTCCCGTTCAAGGTATGGACTGACCACAAGAACCTTGAGACTCTCAAAATGCCTCGGTGCCTCAGCGCCAAACAACTCCAATGGGCTGTTTTCTTTTCCAAGTTTCAATTCACCCTGCACCATTTCCCAGGTTCGGCTAACTCGTTGGCTGACGCCTTGTCCCGCATTCCCCAACACGAGAGCCAACGGGATGTTGTCCTGGACTCAGTGTTCATGCCCTCAGAGTTGGGCGGAGCGGTGACGACACGCAAACAGGCTCGCCTGGCTGCTCCACCCCCTGCACCGCTGCCAACGGGACCTACAGGGGCGGGCAAGGGGAAAAAAGACTCTTGGCACAGTAAATTTGTCTCCACTTTTTCGGAGGAGGATAAAGCCGTTATGGAAGCAGAGGGGGACTTTGAACTAAGGGACAATGGCTGTTGGTACCGGGGTCATAAGATGTTTGTTCCTCTCTTCCTCAGGGGGGAGGTGTTGCAGGCCGTGCATGGCTCCAAACTATCCGGGCATTCGGGCTTTGTTAAATCCCTGCAACTGCTCCAACGGCAGTTTTGGTGGCCCCATATGCGCAAGGATTTATCCTTGTTTGTTCAGTTGTGCCAAATATGTGCCATGAGTAAACCCTGGCCAGGGAAACCCCCGGGACTATTGCACCCCCTTCCAACCCCGAGTCGACCCTGGGAAGTCATTTTGATGGATTTTATAACTGACTTACCGCCCAGCAAATCTATGACTGTAATTTGGTGGTTGTGGATCTCTTTTCTAAAGAAGCACACTTCGTCCCGTTCATTACCTATGGCCAAAGCACTTGCTAAAGCGTTCCTCATGCATGTGGTGAGACTACATATGCTACCCACTAAAGTGGTATCCGACAGGGGAACCCAATTCATCTCCCGGTTTTGGGGAGAGCTGATGAAAGGGAGAGCTGATGAAACTGATGGGAGTCAAACGTGGACTCAGTAGCACTTACCATCCAGAGACTGACGGTCAAACGGAAAGAGTTAATCAGACCTTGGAACAATATTTGCGTTGTTGCGTTGCAGTTGACATGGACTTGCCGAAAAATTTGAGAAAATTGCATTTTGTATTTCATTTCAGCCTCCTGAAGAGAGATACGGGTTTCTGTCCCTGGCGTCCAGTGCAACCGGTGCCCCCTCCTATCATGATTGAGGGCGAGGAGCATTACGAAATATCACAGATTCTGGACTCTAAGATCAAACGGGGGAAATTGCTGTATTTGGTTGAATGGGTGGATTTCGGACCCCAGCACCTCGGATGGGTGGAAGTAGGGGATATTCAGGCCCCTGAACTGTTCCGGCAGTTCCATCAGGAGTTCCCAGACAAACTGGGAGGTCTCCCGGCCTGACCGGGAGACCTCCTGGAATGGTCAGGAGAAGCTGATTTTTGAGAGGGCAGTATGTCAGCTATGCTGCCATGGGGGTTGGGGAGTTCATTCTGTGTCTTGTTAATTGCTATTGCATTCCTATCCCTGCAGTTATGCCTTTGCTGAAATGCTTATCTCTACAGATGTGCAGGAGGAGGTTGTGTTGTCTGGAGAGCGCCTAGGTACCATGAGAGACTCCGAGTTCTCAGCTTTAGCCATCTAACGGTTGCCTGACTTATCCCGCGCGCGGGAGGGTGCCTAATTGGCCAATGGCATGGGGGGTGCATACGAATACCCTATATCCTATTATGCTCTACTGGCTGTGGCCATTCTTAACAATGCCTGTGTTACTGCATCTATAGCTTTGCAATAAAAGTATAACCATTCCTGAATGCGTGTACTTCATTGTTACCTGTGGGTTCTGACAGAAGGTTTCGTGAATGTCAAGTCCAGATGTAGGCTCAGCCTTTTTAAACAGCCATGAGACAGGGTCATAGGAAGATAGTTTTCCTTCATGTGTGTCCCAGGAAATCCCATCTCCACTGCCAATGCCTCTGCATCCTACAAGTTTAGGGAAGCATCAGTACCTGGTGTCAGCCAAGCCTAGAATATACAGTGGGATCTGGCACTTCAAGCTGGCCTCTTTCTCAGCCCTGTGATACAATAACAGAGAACATGTGCATATTGTCTTTATTGATGACCAAACCTTTTGCATTGTAGAGGCTTAGCACACCTTGTGATGGAATGTTCCAAATTTGATTGAAAGCTATCCACAACTATCCTATAAACCTGACACCACAGTACTTTAAGCTTATGAACTATAGTAATTTGTTAATTATAACCTTTCTCTTCCTTGCTCTGATAGTCTAAGGACAGTTTAAAATGTGTATAGTTTTGATGGGGAATGGTTTGCTCTCTCACTGTCCTACATTTGAGCCTGCACTTCCTGCATTTGTTTCAAAATGCAGAAAAGGCAACAAGGTTTACATATAAAAAGAGCAACTCTGTCCTGAAATTATAAAATATGGATCATGTAGCACATGATCATCTGATCCTATCAGATGATTTCTGGCTCAGAATGTCTGAGGAAGGCAAATAGTATTCAGGATGCTGCCAACATGTTAATGGGGAAATTTTTTTATGACTACAATTTTGGCAACCATCGTTTCAGCACACATGAACAATGACTGCAACAGCTATAAAGAGTTATTTCAAGAATACTTACACATCCTTGTAATTTCCATTTTTGTTGAAGTAGTTTTTTCTTCCATGAAACATGATATTGTGTTCTTTAAGGGCCAATTACTGCTTCCCTTTGTGTGTTTAAAGTCTCATCAAGTTGCAGCAGATGTAAGGCGATTCCAGCAAGAGGCTTTCAAGGCAAGTGAGAAGCAGAGGTAGTTTGCCATTGCCATCCTCTGCAGAGTCTTGCCTGGTGGTCTCCCTTCCAAGTACTGACCCTACTTAGCTTCTGAGGTCTGACAAGTTATAATCACTGAAGACATGTGCCTATACCATGCTGTCTTCCTTCCCCTGCTTCCCTTGAGATATACTCAGTTTAGGTGGCTAACACTGCAGTCCTATGCAGAGTTACTCTAGTCTAAGGTTGTTGGTTTCATTGGGCTTAGTCTGGAGGAACTGCAAGGGATTGCACTGTGTGTCATCAGAGGGTATGGCAGCCCTGCTATTCCAGCCATTTTACTGGAACTACTGGAGAATTCAAATGGTCTGTACACACAGTTACTAGGTACCCAAGGTGGCATATCTGTGAAGGAACATTTTCTTGGGTCAATTAACATACTCTTGGTTGCTTGCTACCTGGATTATAGCATCTATCTACCTGAACATCCCCAGAGCAACAAAGCCAATTTGATTTCTCTGTCACCTTGTAGCATTTTGATCACTGACAAAGTGGCCACCAGGAACTTATTTGCTGATCAGCTAGCTTTTTATATAATCAGGCAAAACACATACCTAAAAAGTTTTAGTGTTTTGCAGGTATTGTTAGGATGTGGTAAACTGTAGGGATGGGCACAAACTGGCTGATGAAGTAAAGTTCATCATGAATTTTGGCGGGTTCATGAAGCAATGTTCGTGAACTGATGAACCACTATGAACTTTCATGAATTTCAGTGCGGTTCATGGAGAGCAGAAAGTAGGGGTTTAAACCCCTGCTTTCTGCTCTTCATGAAAAACAGCTGTTTGGTTTAAATGGCTCTGAGCCAAAGCCCTTTTAAACAGCTGATCCACACAGAGCAGTTTGCTCCCTGTGGCTCAGCTGCTTAAAGGGGCTTTCTTAGGTTCAGCTCTGAGCCATTTAAACCAAACAGATGAGTGGCTGCTACAGAGGCTTGCAGTAACACAGCAGCTCCAATTTCCCTGTGAAAACTCAATCCTGATGTGTTGCAGGTTCCTTATTGCACTCCTGAAGGCAGGGAGAGGTGGCTGAGATGTGAAGGGGTGCACAAAATGACATGCATAGAGACAAAGGTGGAGTGAAACAGGCTACAGCTTTATTAATTATAGCAGATGAAGTACTGGCATCCCCAACCCGCATGCTGGGGATAACCTGGAGAGACAAGCCAGTGGTCCACATGGGCACAATCCTCTGCATGGAACCCTTGCTACCTGAGAGTAGAGCCAGGTGTCCTCCCCCCAGGTGGGCACAAAGCTTCAAGACTCAGCCCCCAAGACCCCTTAAGGGGGTTCCCATCCGGGGAGGTGGGCACACAGGTGGAGCCTCTAGGGATGGGCATGTACCACATTTTTGAGGTTCATTTTTGTTTGTGGTGTGTAGCTGAACCACAAACTGATATGAACCAGGAGGTTGGTTCGTGAACTGAACTGGTTCATATCAGTTCATGATGCCTGCTTTCTGCTTCCTGCCACTTCTCATGGGTAGCAGAAAGCAGGGGTTTCCCATGAAAAGCGACAGGGAACAGGAAGCAGGGGCTTCAATGGCTCCAACCCATTGAAACCCCTGCTTTCTGCTCCCTGTGAAAAACAGCTTAACGGTGGGGAGCAGAAAGAAGCAGTTTAAATGGCTCCGAGCCATTTAAACCCCTGCTTTCTGCTCCTTGCTATTCAGCTGTTTTTCATAGGGAGCCGAAAGAAGGGGTTTAAATGGCTCTGATCTATTCAACCCCCTGCTTTCTGCTCTTCATGAACCACCACAAACCTCCATGATCTGCCTTAAAATTTGTGGGAGGTCATGGAGGCTCTTCAGTTCACAGATTTCAGTTTGCAAATCACAAACTGGCCAAAATTCATTATGGACTTTTGTTTGTGAGCCGATTCATGCCCATCACTAGCAGCCCCCCTCCCTCATGGATCTGGCCCAGGGCCTGAAACCACCATAATGCTGTGACAAAGAACAGAGTAAAAAGTGAACAACGGCACAAACAACCTGAAACCGAGGGAGGGTTGTCCAGAATCTGACTGAGGGCTTGGGCAGCAGGGCTTTAAACGGGAGATCTTGAACAGCAAGGCGGGAAAGATTTCCGATTCTGAAGCATGTTGCTAGCCATGTGGATATTTCAATCTCAGATGGTTTAAGTGATTAGGAAGCAGCTACATATCCTTTACCCCAAGTTGCACATTGTTGTGTATTATGCTCTCATTGTGCTCTCATTGTCATTCATCTCCTGGATTGTCTTGCGCATGCAGGAAAATTGAGTGGTGAATGATGACCGTACTACAAGAAAGCCATCCTGAATAGATTAGTATGCTTTCCTTGAACTGGACACAAAATATAATACTGTTATGTTCAACCTTTGTGATTGTATTTGTCAGTATGTAAACCTCCCACATTTGAGCAAATATGCTTTTGTTTTTTATAGTAGCTGGAACTTGAGAAGCATCAGGTGTTTTGATCTGTAGGAGATTAGAGGCTAACAGTGCAATGTAATGCAGAGCTACATTAAAATAACTGGGCATATACTGTGCTGTAAAGGTTCTTGGGGGAAGATCTCACCAATTTAGCAAGCTGGGATATTAGCCCTGGGAAGATGAGAGGAGAGGGGAGAATAGCTTCCAGCTGTAGTGTCTGAGTTAAACATGCCCCCTCCTGTTTCCAGGTAGAAAGCATGGGTGTGGCCAGAGATGTGGCTCTTTTGGCATGAGCTAAAGGGCATGAGCCAAAGGATTTCTGGCTTTTAGTCCATGGCTTTTGTCCTGTGGCCTTGAATGAGTAGGTTCACGGGATCCAGAACCACCCCAAGGAATTGCTGGTTATTGTTGTTTATTTAAATTGGATTTTTTCTGTATTGAAGAGAAAAGGGGGCATAAATATTTAAGTTTGTGACATACTCCCAGTTATTAATGTCAAACACAACCATTTAAAAAATGTGGGAGGACTGACTTTCACATTGTCATTTGTTGTTAACTTCAGGTGCTAAAGTGCCACTTTAAGCAAATGGAAAGGCGGTGTTGCAGTTCCTTAACCTTCATTTGTATGTTGCGGTTGTTCCTTCCTTCCTTGTCCTTTTGCCCCCAGGGAGGATTATTGTGTTCCTGAGAAATTAGATAGTGAAATCTTGTATCCAGTTAAACCAAAGCAATTAAAAAATAACATCAACATATAAAAATTCTTCAGCCACCATTTGAACACTTCCCAGCGATGTTGCTGGTGGTATTTACAAAATATTTTCAGCAAGTACAGTATGTTTGTGCTAAAGTAAATGGAGCATAGAGTGGCTAGGACACAGTCACATGAGCTGTGCATTTGTTCCAATTCCTGCTCAGGAGAATGATGGGGAGGAAGAGAGTATTACCTAAATGGTTGTGGTGGCCACCATGTGATGCCAAACAAGGCCTGGTTCAGAAGCTGGTAACAGAGTGCCTGGAAGCAGTTTGAAGCAGAAATGTTTTAAAGTGCATGTGAGTAAAGTGAGTGTCACATGCAGATACATAGAGATTTTGAAAGAGTGCCAATCTAGAGGGGTGCGATCTCATGCTGGGCTTACAGTAAAGGTATTTTATTGAGCACTAAAGTAGTCTTAAGAAGCAACTGAACCTAGGCAGCCCAAAGGATCTTGGAGCATAAAGAGAAAGGTTACTACTATTGTTAAAAGCGAGCATGCCTGTGTTCTATTAACCTCCCCGCCCCCAACAATTTTGGAAAAAAGAAAAGAGCTAGAAACCGGCTGAATTTCAATGGTAGCTCTGTTGTTCAGAAAGCTTTTTTGACCTTTCTTTTTCTTAGTTACACACTTCAGAGCAATTGCATGTATTTATTGTTAATATGGATTAGAAGAAATGTGATACATATCGAAATGCAGATGTCATGGTGTTAATGACTCCTGGGGTACATGGGTCCCTGCCACACGGCAGGAAAAATACCGTCAAAAGTGCGGCTTTTAAAAGCCGCGCCAAAAAAGAGATGCCGCGGCGGGATCCCACGATCCCCTGAGCCGCGGCGTCGTTGCTCCCCAGCACAATCAGATGCCGGGGAGGAAAAGACAATCGGGAGGGGGAGGCTGCCAAACTGCACATGCCTGAGCATGCGCAGTTTGGGCTGGAGCCGGGAATGCGCTGGCGAAAGGACGCACCGGCAATCCCACGGCCAGCTTTGATGCGGCCGTCTGGGATGAACCACCACGGTAGGTGGTTCATTTTTGCAGCGGGGTTTTGGGTGGAAGGGGCGGATCGGGGACGCAAGCACAACGCTTCCCAGATGTTGCGGTGGGATCGTGCCCATTTGCTGCGCCCCCGATCTGTCCCTCTACCGGCCCAAAACCTTTCGTGTGACCGGGGCCATGCTGAAGCTTCCACTGGAAGGCTTTTTAAATTTGATTCTCATAATAATGACTGTTACTGTTTGGAGCATTGTTCATGTGTATGGCTGAACTGAAATGGGAAGTGCTTTCCATTATATTTATTTACAGTGATTTATTTATTTTTTTGGGTGGAAGGTGTCAGTAATTTTCTGTAAGCAGGCTGCAGAGAGAATGCATATAGGTAGTTCTCCCCCAATCAGATTGGCTTTCTGGCAACTGATATCAAACAAGGTTAATTCAGAGGGAGGACAATGCTTTCTGAATGGTCTTTAGTTATATCATGCAGCCAAATCTGATGATGTCACTGCTACTAGAGAGAAGATGGGTGCTTCACTGCAAAACAATGCTGCTACATCATCTGGTTGTGAACACCAGAAAACAGAAATGGAACAATAAAGGTCTAGTGGCTCTTTGGAAAACTTTTGGGGAGCATCTGAAACCCATTTTTCATACCCAAAACACTTGCTGTAGAAATCATCCCTATCCTATCTGTAGCAGTTCACTGTAAATCAAGTGTTTTCCATCATGCCAACAAATTATCCAAAAATAAAGGCATGTGGTGGCTGGGTGAACCTTGTCTGCTTTGGTGTATGAGTGTCACATACAAACTGTTCACCACATGGAGTAATTTCAGCTGCTTTCATGTGGCCTCAGCAACATGTAAATGATCTGAATAAGCATATCCAAAAAAAGTTAAATGAAATTATAAGAAACTGAACCTGAACTTGTTTTGAAACCTAAATATGAAAGAGGGATTGATTATCAACAATATTTGATGTTAGTGATCAAAGCTTACTTTATTGCTATGGATAAGCAAGATATTTTTTGCTTCCGTGCTAGTGAAGATATGAAAATGTTGGATTTCCATGGAAGAGGGACATTTAATGTTGTACTGTATTTTTGGTGGTGAAACCATGACAGGGGGATGGATAGGGAGAGAAAGAGGTAGAAAAAAACTGAGACCAGCAAGAGAGATGAGACAGGAGACAGAGCAAAAGAAATGGGAGGGAAAACAGCCAGAGTCCGAGAGGTGACATAGGGAGACAGTCTCTACATGGCTTGCTGATTTGGTTACTACTAGAATGCTGGTTGGGTGTGGGAAAGGGCTGCATAAACTGGAATTTATCAGCCAAAATGCTGATAAATAGCTGCAGCAGTTTGAATCCATGTTAATAAAGGAATGGTGGATTTTGTCTATCTGCAATTTATGTTCTAAAGAATCGAGGACATTGGCATGACAACTGATAATACAGAAATGCTGTTCTTGCTTAAGATGGTTAGGTACACTGGGCTTCTGAAGATATCATGAAACCTGCCGCTAATATATACTATTTTTTCCAAACCAATATTCAGTATATTTCAGATAAAACACATTCCTCTCTGATAAAGAGCCCCCTGTGATTCACTTGAACTACTGAACATTGTTCCACATTCTGTATCTTGCAAAAGAAACCATGGGCCATGTTTAGACTCAAAGTGTTCTTGTTCTAATTAAAAACATTTTTCAGTTGACTTTACTCATTTCCTTCTTAGACGGGCAAAGTCACAAAAGCAAAGGCTTAACTCATCCAATACCCCCAGGTACCATCACATTCAACATTGGTGTTATACAACTGCAAGGTCATCATAAGCCAGTGGACCTACCATAGGTGTTACCAGAAGGAGCTTGGCAGGCTGACGAATGAGTTTTCAAGCATATGTAGATGGTCCAAGTAAAACTGTTTATAAGCTACATGGGGTAAGAACATGCCTTTTTATTTTTGTAAGTATGTCAAGTCTTATGTAAAGATGATAATGATGGGGTCAAACCAATGCTCCCTCTAAGCTGTGGAGTCCTGTGAGCAAAATTTCTACTCTGTGAGCTACCGGCATTGAAGTTGTGAGCAGGTGATTTGGCTACTGCATAAATTAGTTTGCTCTGGAGCCATCCTTCCTGAGCTAAGGCAAAAAACTGTGAGCTAGCTCACACTAACTCAGCTTAGAGGAAACATTGGGTCAAACTAGAAGCAACTCATCCACCCTTGCCAGGAGCAGTGGGGCTGAGAAGTTCCCCAGGTGGGAGAACATCTGCTTGCTCTGGATACTGGTGGGAGGGCAGGAGAGGAGATTCATGGCCATTCAAGAGATGTTGGCCCAGATGATGGTCTTGTGTGACCAGTATAGCTATTTTGGGGCCGGAACGCACCGGACTGGCAATCCGGCTGCGTTCCGGCTTGGCCACGCCCCCTGTTCCTAACAGTCTTCTGGTGGCCCCGACTGAGCAGTCCTCAGTTGGGCCACTGGAGTGAGAAGAAGTAGGGTAAGTTTCCCCACACTTCTCCCAGCCTGATGGGGGGCCCCGTGGGGTGGTGGCGGCTGAGGCTTGATTGGGGGTGGGCCACATGGGAGCTGGAAGGCCCAGCACACCTGATCTCCATGTGGAGATCGGGCACATGGGGCCCTTTCCCGCTGGCTCCCTGCACTTAAAGGGAGCCCCTTTAAGTGCATGGAGCTGGAGGCCCCTGCGTGCATGGCCCACAACCACTCTTCTCCCTCCTCTCTCTCAAGGTAGGTGGGTGGGTGGGCTGTGGTGGGTGGTGGTGGGGCCTTGATGGGGGGAGAGCCTCCCTCTGTCCCCATCTCTTTGCCCTTTTTCTTTCCCACTTTCCCTCCTTTCCTTCTTTTTCTTTCCCTTTTTCCCTCCATTCTTTCTCTTTCTTTCCCTCTCTTTCCTTCTCTCTTTCTTTCTTCTCTTTCACTCTTTTTCCTTCTCTCTCTCTCCTTCCTTCCTTCCCTCCCTCCCTCTCTCTCTCTCTCTCTCCCTCTCCAGCTGTCCCTTCCAACTCTATGATTCTATGAGATGAGTTGCCAGCTACAGTGTTGAAGGAGCAAATATTAGAAGAATGCACTGCCTGTCTGTTGGAAGTATAAGAAAGCAAGCTAGTAAAGGGGTTACCTTTGTCAAAGTTCATTTTCAGAATGCTGGACACTTGAGATTTTAAGGGGGGGGGTGAGCCAAAGATTAGACATTCCTTGTTTTAGTAGAATTTGCCCCCAAAGGGAACCCCTGTTCTGTGGGAAGTTCTGTGTGGAGAATTTACCTTGCTGGGCCAGTTGTCCAATTTATTGACCTTAATGAGGAGTTGTCCTCTTCACCCTCATTCTGTCACCACCTCAAGTAAAGTAATAATCCCTTACCACTTGCCATGACCATAAGCTTGTATAGTTATGTCAGGTTAGTTCTTCTGAAAACTAAACCATCTCCTCTGGACTCTTGGAAGACTTCTTCAATTAAACAACCACAGGCCTTTCCAGGCAACCTCCACCAGTTTGTCCTAAGTGTAAAAGGAAAGCCTGGGACTCATGCCTATTTAATCACTCAGATCCATCCAGGAATTTCCCCACCTTCTTTTGTAAAAAGAAAAGAAAAATGGACCTTACACATAAAGCCAGGGTTGGGATATATGTATGGTATGTTTGACAAATGGAATGTTTAACAGCTACCCAGGAAGGAATAAAAAAAAAGAATGCCTCTCCTCCTAGGTTTAACCCCCCCCCCTCTTTCTTTCTTTCTTTCTTTCTTTCTTTCTTTCTTTCTTTCTTTCTTTCTTTCTTTCTTTCTTTCTTTCTTTCTTTCTTTCTTTCTTTCTTTTCCCCTCTCTATCATATTCTGCACGTTAGAATGAGGGAGCCATAAATAATGTCACCACCACCACTCATCATGAAATCCTTGCACTGGGGTTTACTCCCCAGATACATTTTGAAAAGTTAAACTTTCAAAATATTCATGCAGTAATGATGAATTTTTAAAATTGGTCCTGGTATTCTTGGCCACTGTGTGACAGAGTGTTGGACTGGATGGGCCACTGGCCTGATTCAACATTGGCTTCTCTTATGTTCCTATAAAGATATAGTGCATTTAATTTCTTAAGTATTCGCTCAAAACTGAGGTGGTGAATGTTACACTGCCATGAAAAAAGGTGTTCCATTGTGAAAACAAGAGGTCAAGGATGTGGCAATGTTCTTCTCAGGCCCTTCTTTGTGTATGCCCACCTTCTAAAGTGAGGCACATGGCTTTGAGAGAGCTGCCCCCTGCAATGGAACACATTTTCTTCCCTACTGCAGTCTTTGGGTGGGTTTGAATATGAGGCTAAGCCCCCTTTTCACTCCAACCACCTTTTCATTGATTAGTGGATGGGTTTTGGTTCTAGTTCTTTATTTAAAAGTGGAAAATCAAAATGCCATTGCACTTGTTGAGAGGATTAATTTGGAGCTAAATTTGGACTATTGAAGCTATGAAGCTTGTCTTATGGTGAGTCAGTAAACAGCTTCCCTTGCATGTTAAGTGTCTGCATACTGTATCCTTCCCTTCTGTCTGCAGGAATAGTATACACAGTTCTTCACTTCTTCATTTTAGCTTTGCAACAGCCTTGTGAGGTTGGCTAGACTGAGAGAAAGCAACTGGCCCAAGCCACTTTGTGCATTTTTTTGAATGGTGATTTCACACTGGGTCCCTCTTGTCCAAATGTGACACTCTTTCCGCTCTGCCAGCCTGGCTCTTCCACTCTACCACCCTAGGAAAAGATCTTTCTACATCTATTACCTGTTACAGAAAAAAAATGAATTTCTTGTTGAAGAAATGCTACACCACTGAATGCCAGATTACTAGGATCAAACAACAAAAATAACTATTCCATTTCTGCTCTATTTCCAGAAAGATTTGACTGGACCTTGTGCAGATATACTACCAGACCAGTAGTGTCCTTATTATACTGAACACAGGGGACTACCACTCAAAACAGTATGCCCAGCATCATTTTATGTATGCAGCAGCCAACTGTGAAAGGGCCCTGTACATGGAACCATATTTTTTGTGGCCATAGATTGTTGTTCCTTCAGGGTCTTTCAATGGGAGAAAATATACTTTTCTAGGAAGGCTAAACAAATCTTCATAAAGTAAAGAAGAGTACACAGATAAAATACATTTGATGAAAACAACCGCAATGATAGCTTGATAGGATCTGTGATTTTGTAATATTTTTGTATTGCTTAAAAATATATATAGATCTGTATTTCTCTTTGGGAGGTCATATGGTGTACAATTAATGAGTATAATACACCTAGGAGGAATCAGCATAATTTGGAGATTTGGATTTTGTCCTTACATACTACAAACTAATAATGTGTGGATATTATTTTAATGCGTCTGATGGTTTCTTCTATTTTGACAGTTTTACCAGTTGACAGACAGCTGTTTCTGCAACCCGATCAGCAAATCATGGAGAGGACAGCCATATCCTATTGTTTGACCCCAGAAACTGGCATATTGGTCATTAAAGTTCCTTCTAGCTATCATTTATAATATCCTATAGCCTTCTGCTCCAGAATTTGTTTAATTATTGGAGAATTACAAACTCTGATGCATCTTTAGTGTTCTGGGTGTGGCCAGGCTTCTAAACAGTAGTTTGATCATCAGCAATAGGCAGGTAGTTCCTGCTTTTCCCTACTGATAAACCTCTTTCGACGTGCATGGGAGCAGGCCGAGAGTGTTCTCCTGCAGCTAGTTGGGAACTCTAACAAGGGAAAGATGAGGAAGATTGGTCAAGAGTCTTGATGGAAAATCAGGGCCATTGCAAGGTCTCAACAGTGTCCCTCGGAGGTGGTGGTGGCTACAAGCATGGACAGCTTCAAGAGGGAATCAGATAAGCATATGGAGCAGAGGTTCACCAGTGGCTATTAGCCATAAGGTATAGATAGGAACTCTCAGGCTAGAGCAGGTGATGCTCTGTATTCTTGGTGCTTGGGGGGGCAACAGTGGGAGGGCTTCTAGTGTCTTGGCCCCACTGGTGGACCTCCTGATGGCACCTGGTGTTTTTGGTCACTGTGTGACAGAGTGTTGGACTAGATGGGCCATTGGCCTGATACAACATTGGCTTCTCTTATGTTCTTATGTGTTGTCCGTTGCTTGTGAATGTGGCCTAATAGGCTAATGAGCTGCACTGTCAGGGGTGTGGCCTAATATGCTAATGAGTATCTGCTGTTGGGTGTGGCCTATTATGCTAACGAGTTCCTGCTGGGCCTTTTCTACAAAAAGAGCCCTGGTGACCAGTATTCGAGGGGACTGGTGGAGGTGAGCTCAGGAGACTCAGTGAGGTACTCCCTCTTTGAAATATACTGGGTTCAAGACACAGTCTGCTCATAATTTATTAGTGAATCAGCTCAAACTAAGGACAACTGTAGCAGGGCCAGAGCCCTGCTTATAAGCCCATAAAACAACACACCCATCACACACCCACTCCCAACAATAGGCTATTTACACAATCATTACATCCAGTTGGTGGCTGCCAGGATCCTGATGGTCTATTGTTTTCTTCCCCAAGCTCACCCTTTCTCTGGCAGCCCCGTGTAGCATGGAAATTGTATCAGTACATAACACCGCTCCCCCCTAAGTTCCGAAGCTCCTAACTGACATAGTCCTTGAGGTACGCTGGCTTGCACCGCTCTCTCTGCAAGTGCCAGGGCTCTTGTGATGGTGGCGCAGGTGCCTGGACTGGGCTTGGTGAGGGGAGGACATCTCTGGAGTCCTGTGGTGCTGGAACCGAGGTCGGGGGTTCCGTTGTGGCTTGTGCGGGACTCTCGGCTTCTTGGTATTCCGGGGTTGTGCTGTAATGCAGGGGAAGCTCGCTCTCCGTTTGTGCTAATTCAGGTTCCGGGCTGCCATCATCTTCCTCAGCTGCAGCTAGGTCCAGTTCCTTGGGCAGCAGGTGGCAGTGCAGCTGGTCAATGTGCCTTCGTAACAGTTGGCCCCCTTCTGTTGAAACCTCATACGAAAGAGGTCCAGTTACTCGGTCACCCTCTCTAGAACCCACACTGGACCACTGGCATAGTTCTGCGTGAAGACGGGGTCACCTGGAAAGAACCCGTGGGGGGCCTCCTGACTCACTGGGGAGGGGTGCAACACTGGGGCCTGGTCTGGATGAAGGTGGTCCCGCTGCATTGTGGGGCAGTGGCCCATCAATAGTTCAGCGGGGCTGTGACCTGTAGATGTGCTCAAGGTCATTCTGTGGTTGAACAGGAAGACATCTAGCTGGTGGTTCCAGTCTCCAAGGGTGAACCTGCGGAGAGTGTCCTTGGTGGTTCACACCATTTGTTTGGCTTGGCCGTTGGTCACTGGGTGGAAGGGAGCACACCGCACATGTCAGATAAGGTTCTGTTCCAAGAACTCCTGGAACTCCCCAGAGGTGAAGGCTGTGCTGTTGTCTGTTACAACTGTGTCCAGCAGGCCGTGTGTGCTAAAGATGTGCCTCAGAGCCTGGATAGCAGCCCGGGATGAGGTGGAAGTGACTGGCATGACTTCTGACCATTTAGTATACGAGTCCTCTAGGATAAAGAATAATTGTCCTTGGAACGGGCTGGTGAAGTCAAAATGTAACTGGGCCCACGGTTTGTGGGTGGACTCCCACTGGTGCACCCTTCAGAGGTTCAGGGTATGTCTCCTGACATGCCTGGGCCTCGATTTCACTGTCTATCCCTGGCCACCACATGTAGCGTCTGACCAGTGCCTTCATCTTCACGATCTCTGGGTGGGACTCGTGCAGGTCTCCCAACACCCCTTTTCGCAGTGGTGGGGGAACCACCACCCAGCTTCCACAGAGGAGGCATCACTTGTGCGTGGAGAGTTCATCTTTTCGAGGTGTGAATGCGGTGAATTCAGGGTCCACCAGACCCGTGGGCCATTCCCTCCCCACCCAGTTGAGAATTTGGGAGAGGAGACGATCCCTGGTGGTGTGGCGGGTGACGTTTGCAGCATGCAGAGGCTGGTCTGGCAGGCCTTCCATCAGCAGGATTTGGTGTGTCTGGTCCAGGGCCACAGTGCTGAGCGGGAGGTGACTCCGAGCATCCGCGTGGCCCATTGACTTCCTGGCCTGTACTCGAGGGCGTATTGATACCCTCCCAGAAAGATGGACCAACAGAGGACCCGTGGTGACAACATCTGTGGCATTTGGTGGTCGGGGGCGAGGAGACTGAGCAGGGGCTTGTGGTCGGTTGCAATGGTGAAAGGATGGCCATAGAGGTAGTTGTGGAACTTTTTCACCCTGGCCACGATCGCGAGAGCCTCCTTGTCTATCTGGGTGTAGTTCTGTTCCACCGATTGACAGGGTCTGGGAGTAGTAGGCTACCAGAACCTCCTGCCTATCTGGCAACCGATGGCTGAGGACTGCGCTGACGCCATAGTGAGAAGCATCGCACACTAAGACGATCAGCAACATATCATCTAAGTGGGCGAGGACGTTGTTCGATGTGAGAAGCTCCTTTACTGCCTGGAATGCAGTGGCCTGCCGCCAGTCACAAACCCAGGAGCCCTCTTGTCGAGCAGGTGGTGGAGACGTTCCATGAGGGTGGCTTTATGGGGCAGAAAGGAGTGATAAAAGTTCAGAAGCCCCAAGAATACCTGCAACTCTGCTTTGGATGTGGGGGCCAGAGCATTCTTGATGGCACGAATTTTGTCGGGTGCAGGGTAGATGCTGTCCGCGTCCATGGAGAAACCGAGGAACTCCACCTGGGGAACTTCCAGGAGGCACTTCTCCCACTTCACCTTCAGGCCGGCAGAGTCGAAACGCTGTAGCACGGCACGTAGGCAGGTGGAAAAATCCTCCTCCAAGGGGGCGGCGATCAAAACATCATCGAAAAAGTGTTGGACCGCAGGAATTCCTTTCAAAAGAGAGTCCATCAGATTCTGAAAGATTCCTGGAGCCACACTCACCCCAAACTGTAAGCACTTGACCCTGAACGCACCTCAGTGTGTGACAATGATTTGGGCCTCAGCAGTTGGCTCATCCACTGGGAGTTGCTGATAAGCCTGGGTCATGTCCAACTTCCCGAAGACTTTGGCCCCTGTTAATGCCGCAAGGACATGGCTGATGACCAGCACCGGATACCTGTGGTCTGCCAGTGCCTTGTTGATCGTGCATTTATAATCCCCACAGATACAGACGTCCCCATTAGGGTTGATTGGGGTTACAATGGGGGTTTCCCAGGTGGCATGGGGAATTGGCTCTAAAACACCTTGCGCCACCAAACGGTGTAGTTCTGCCTCAATTTTGGGCTTGAGCATGAATGGGACTCTCCGGGCCTTGAGGCGGATGGGGCAGACCTCGGGATTGAGTTGGAGCGATACTGGAGGACCTGTGTACTGTCCGAGCATCCCGTCGAAGATGGCTGGGAACACGTCACACATGTTCCTGAAGTCTGCAGAGTGCACGTGGTGCACCCGTTACTTTGAATCCCAAGGGCGCGAACCAAGACAGTCCAAGCAAACTGGTAAGCCACCTTTCCACTACCACCAAGTCCAAGTGTCCCTCAAAGTGCTGGTACTTCACGTGGAATTTGCCCCACCCCATAATGGCCGCCTCGTTCTTCTGAAAGTCCCAGAGGGTGAAGCCGGCGGGCCTCAGGCGGGGACCTCCTTGCACACAGAGCCTCCTGAGAGTCTCTTCTGATATGATGGAGATGGAGGACCCAGCGTCCAGTCCCATCTTGCAAGGCTTCCCCTCTATCAACACAGTCACTTTAATTTTATCTGGGGTGTTCCGGGGCAAATTCAGTACCTGATGTTGGTGGACAGCTGTAGTGTGTAGATCCTCTGATGCCTGGTGCACAGCAGTGGGTCTCCTGTTTCCTTTAGAATGGCAAGCGCGTGGAATGTGGCCTGTCTTGCCGCAGGCTCTGCAGGTCGTGTAGTGGAAACGGCAGGAGCAATGTTCGTGGGCATCTCTGCAGCTGGTGCAGGGATGCATTGGTCTTTGCTGGTTGAGCAGGAGCTGCCGTCAGTTGTGAGCTGCGGTGAGCTGGGTGGTGAACTTGGTGGGCCTTGTCTTCATCTGACATCTCAGAGGCCGAGGGAACGGATGCCTGGTGTGTGGCGGGGGTTTGACCGTCTCGCTGGGATTTCTCGAATGCTGTGGCCTTGCAAAGTGCCTTCACCAGGGTGAGTTTTTGCAGTCCGATTAGCTTACGGTGGAGTTTCGGCTACCAGAGGCCCATCATTTTTTTAAATAAATATATTTTTTATTGTTTGTTTAGTCTGTTACATCAAATATTTGTAGCCATTTACAGTTTCACCCCTTTCCTCCCTCCCTCCCTTTTAATCTTAGTCTTTTCACCCCAGTCATGGGCACAAAGTCTTAATCTTCCACTGAATGTCTTTTCTTCTTTCTTTCAGTATCCAATCTAGGTAGGTCTTCCATCTGGTCTTGATTTCTATTCCCATGTTGTTCCCTTGTTGATTGACGCCACGATATCTGACTGTATAAAGTCAAACAAATAGTTGTGCCAGATTTCTATTGTCCATTTATTTTTGTCTTTCCAACCCAGAGCTATAACTGCCTTTCCCACCAGTATCATAGCCTTAACTAGATTTAGAGAAGTCCTTTCCAATAACGGGCTTCCAATTGTACTTAACAACATTAGATTAAAGTCTATAGTTAATGTTATATTGCATACTTTTCTAGTAATTTTTCTCCAGAAGGTCTTTACTTCTGCACATTCCCACCACATGTGTGCATACCAACCTTTAGAATGTTTACAATGCCAGCACAGCGAACTCAATCCTGGAATCATATTAGCTAGCTGTGCTGGTGTCTTATACCATTTTGTAAGGAATTTATATTCAAGTTCTTTAAATCTGGTTACTTTGATATCTTCTACTCCTTTCATAATTTTATCAACCATCCTCTCTGTTATCTGACCTTCATGGCACCATCTCTTTTGTAAGTATTCTGTTATTTTATCTTTATTTGTTAACATCTTTCTATATATTTTTCCTACCAGTCCCTTTTTCTGCTTGGCCATTTCTTTGTATATTACTTCCATTGGTGCGTCTGTCCAGAGGTCTTCCTTTTCACTGATCATTTTAACTGTCTTATATAGCCCTGCTATTTTTAACCAACATTGTTTGCCTATCTCTTCTGTTATTTCCTGTAAGGGTTTTAGATTTTCACCACTAAACATATTGCCCACTCTATAATAACCTTTAATTTTTAGCAT
>NW_015169862.1:140801-161155 GCF_001447785.1 Gekko japonicus | reverse complement strand
GGGGGTTGCAAGCATAGGGGGGATGCTTGCCTTGGTTCCACTGTCTGATGGGGGGGTCTGCCCAGGTGAACTTTCCCTGTGAGTTTGCTGTCTTATTTCTGAGCTGTTCCATAGACTCCTGTAACTGCAGCTGTCTTTTCTGGAAAGAGCATTGGAGAGACTTTTTGGGGGAGTCTGTAACTGGGACGCCAGAAATGTAATCCACCCCCAACTTGAAGAGATTGTAAAAGAGCAGGTGGCAGGGTGAGGTTCCCTGTGCATTTGGTGTGTGTAACTTGCAGGGGGTCCATTCTATATACTTTTGAACCTGTGTCTGACATGTCCCCCCAAAAAACACTTCCCTGACTTGACCTTAGTCCTGTTGGGTTCACAGTGCCACAGTGGCACTAGTTCTGCTGGGCACATTGCACTGGTTCTGCTGGGCTTGCAAAAATGCCTCCAACCTTCAGTTTCTACTGCAGAGATTCTCTGGGACTTCGATTCTGTTCTGCATGGCTTCTGTTGTCCTTGCTTTTTTGCTGTTTTTCCCTCCATAGGAGCACCTTCTTTGGGGGGCTGTAACTTGGACCCCATAAATCCAATCCTCATCAAACTTGGAGGGCAAGTAGAGGAGAGTCATCTGGAGATCTCTTGCATGTTTGGCATCTTTAATTTGCACAGGATCCATTCTATACAATCCTGACCCTCATGAACCTGTGCTTGTCATTTCCCCAGAAAATGCTTTCCTGGGGACACCTTCTTTGGGGGAGCCATAACTCGAACCCCATAAATTCAATCCTCACCAACCTTGGCATGTAGGTAGAGGTGGGTTAGCCGGATATCCCTTGTGAGTTTGGTGTCTCTATCATGCTGAGGGGTGTTCTACCATGTCACAAACCTCACAAATGAAACTGGTTTATTTGTGATGTTTCATGGTTCATGAAGCTGGCATACCATGAACCATACCACATTTTCCCAGTTCATGCCCATCACTACTCAACACCAGTTCTCTAGGTGAAATCCATCTGGTTGTCCTCATGAATTACCCCTGCATTGACCCATGTGGATCTATAAGAACCAGATCATCACTGAGACAGTACCCTAAGACCACAATTGTACCTTTAAAGATTGACTACCTCTTTCAATAGTCTTTCAGTAGTCATGTATGGCTGCGAGAGTTGGACTATAAGGAAGGCCGAGCGCCGAAGAATAGATTCTTTTGAACTATGGTGCTGGAGAAGACTCTTGAGAGTCCCTTGGACTGCAAGAAGATCAAATCAGTCAATCCTAAAAGAAATCAACCCTGACTGTTTCCTGGAAGGCCAGATACTGAAGCTGAAGCTCAGATAATTTGGCCACCAAATGAGAAGGGAGCACTCCCTGGAGAAGACCCTGATGCTGGGAAAGATTGAAGGTCAAAGAAGACGGGGACAGCAAAGGATGAGATGGTTAGACAGTGTCATTGATTGAACGAACATGAAATTGAGCCAACTTCAGAGGATGGCGGAAGACAGGAGGGCCTGGCGGGAGATGATCCATGGGGTCGTGAAGAGTCGGACTCGACTGTGCGACTGAACAACAACAACCCCCATGAGAATTTCACTTTGTTATCATATAGTTTTTGCCCATAAAGTCTCATTTGGTTTTTCTTCCTAATAGTTTCTTGGCAAAAATCCTCTCTCACCCAAAACTTTTTCCCTCTGAAGGTCAAGTCCTTCTTCTTTTTCAAGGTCTTATATACTTCCTGCTGTAACTTTTCTCTTGTAAATTTGATTATAATGTCTCGTGGGGCTCCTCCTTCCCTTCTCCTTTGCAATCTATGGGCTCTTTCAATGTCTTGGGGTTGCATCTTAACCCCATTTTCTTCTATCCATTCTCTAAGTGTTCCTTCTAGAAGCTTATTGCTTCTCTTCCGAAATCCCTGCAAAGATGAGGTTTGCTCTTCTGTTCTGGTCTGATAGCTCAGTAAGCTGACTAGTTAGCTGTTCTCTCTTCTGTTTGTTTTTTGTAGCCAGATCATTAGCAGCGTTTGCCGTCTGCTTTGTTTCTTTAAGCTCGGCTGCCAACTCTGTAACGGCCTCTTTTACTGTCCTAATTTCAGAATTTATCTGTTCCTGAAAAGTTGTCACAATATTTTGGAATGCAGACAGTTGCTCAGAAAGTTCTTTTATAGTCTTGGCCATTACTCTCACTATCTTCCAGTGAGTCTAATAAGAGCTGTGAATCTCAAAGAGGAATTCCTGTGTTCACCAGAAGTTCATACGTCAATTTCTTGTTTTAGTTATTCTTGAGGGCGGACTAATTACATTCTTTTTGAGCTTTTAAGATAATAAATCTAAGGAGAGGTCGGGCAAGCTGCCGGCTTTCTCAGCACATGCGTACAACTCCGCCAGAGGCCCATCATGAACCGGTCTAGGAGGGATTTGTCCAGGTTCACAAACTCGCAATTGAGGGCTAGCCATCATAGGTCAGCCACAAACTCGGTGGCTGTCTCGTTAGGCTGTTGGCGCATGAAGAAGTCCATACGGTGTGCTATCTTTGTGGGTTTAGGCACAAAATGGTCAGTTAGCACCTTGAGGAGGGCTTTGTACATAGACGCCTCCAAGGTGATGGACTAGCCTTAGGGTGGTGATTCCACTGGTGCTGAGCAGTAGAGCCTTCTTTTTGCCTGTGTCATTGATGCCCTGGAACAGGATGTAGTATTTTAGCCGTTCTACCCAGATTTCCCAAAGCTCTGGGTGCAAGGTGTTGAACTCCGACAGATGTCCTGGAGCGGCAGCCATGGTCCCGGTTGCGATCCAATGCATGGGGCTCTGGAGCTCAGGGCACAATGCGGTGCTGGTGGGCACTGGGCTGGCTCAACAGGATCCCACCTTCATCACACGAGTGGTGATCAGCTCATAATTTATTAGTGAATCAGCTCAAACTAAGGACAACTGTAGCAGGGCCGAAGCCCTGCTTATAAGCCCATTAAACAGTATACCCATCACACACCCACTCCCAACAATAGGCTATTTACACAATCATTGCGTCCAATTGATGGCTGCCAGGATTCTGATGTTCTATTGTTTTCCTCCCCAAGCTCACCCTATCGCTGGCAGCCCCGTGTAGCATGGAAACTGTATCAGTACATAACACTCAACATCACCTCTGCCAAATCCTCTGCCATGGCATAACTGGCTTCCCCATTGCTGCTGCTGCCCGCCCACTTCACTACTGACAACTGGTAGTGGGGTTTCTGCCTGGCTGGGCTCTTGGAGGCAGAGGTGCTGGTCTGTGGCTCCTCCTCCTTCTCCCCATCTTCTTCCACCCACTGTTCCCCCTAGCCATGTCTGGAAGCCAGGTGGTGCAGCCACTGGTGAAAGGCTACGTCCTCCATGAGGGAGAAGGGTTGGCCACCCTTTGCATTCATCTTGCTGATGAGGTGAGTGCTTCCTGAGCACTCCCCCTTACCCTTTTGAGTGGCACTGTCGGCATCCCTGAGAGCATGACCTCTTGGAGGTTGGTCTGTCTTGGGGTCCCAACCATAGCACTCAGAGTATGGGGAACCTTTCTTGGAGGGGCCACTTTCAACCTCATGGTGTTTTCAAAGCCCCTTTGGTCAGTGTTAGCACAGAGAGAGGATCAGATCCCTGAGTCCAAGCACTACCCACCCAAACCCCAGCAGCAGGGAGCAGAGCAGATCACTAGCAGGAGAGGTGGGGGAATATAAAGGCTCAGATCCCTGACTTTTTATGGTAGTGGATTCAGCTGTAGGAAACAATTAATAAATAAGAAACAGACAATTGTATATAAGTTTTATACACCTGAATTTGTGTATATGATTAATATTTAACTTTTAAAATAATATTTAACTATGATTAATATTTAACACAAAAAATTTAGACGATGTGTGTTTTCTGGTTGGTCGACATTGATATACTCCCGCCCTCATGTGTATTCTTAGGCCCCCTCATGAAAAGTTTCTGTGTCTCTTTTACTTTGTCCCACATCATGATGTTTCCTACAGCTGAATCCACTACCATAAAAGAGTCCACCTCACTGAAAAGCACTTGCTGTAGAGAGGTTAAGTGACAAATAGGGAAGAATTCACACTCCTGTTGATACCACTCAAATTTGTACTGCCTTTGCTTCAAATATGAATTCAAGTGGGTCACAGTGCTTCTCTTCAGTACAAGGGGACTTCCTGGTAGCTAGGAAGGGCCTAGTTGATTAAAAATGAGTTTAGAACTCCTTTAAAAAAAGATTTTAAAAGGTTATGTTATTGGTGAGAGTTCTCCAGTGCTGCTTGTAATTTTCTAAACTTGTGATTTTTATTTATTTATTTATTCTATTTATACCCCATCCTCCCCACCAAAGCAGGCTCAGGGCAGCTTACAAAGGATAAAATATAAATAACAATTGCGAACATAGATAAAACCTGTTAAAAACAATCCACAGTCATAAAGTGCTAGCTAGATATATATAATTACTTAAAGATGGCAGTACATTCATATTAATATGTTCTACAATCTGCTGTGCTTTTTTTAGTCAGTTTACTCCTCACTAAATAGCACATTTTCTCCTTGGCAGCACCCCCCCCCCACACACACTTTCTAGGTGATTGTGACAAATCAAGGTTGCCAACAGACATCTGCCACCATCACATCTAGTTTGGTGCTTGTGGCAGGACTGGGCATCTCCCAGGTGACCTGTAGTACTGCAGCCAGGTGGGTATGAGTCTAAAGTCCATCGGTCCCATTCCCCCAACCACATGCAGTGCTCTCTAGTCAGTTTGGCTAGTTGTTTATTCAATCCTTCTGTCATACATTGCAAGGGAGTAATTGGTAGCACTCTCCGTGGCTCAGCCCCTCCCCTTGCTACTCCATCTGCCATTCACCCCAGCAAGCCTCTCCCTGCTGCTTTTAAGCCTTGCCTTAAGAAGCACCCTGGTTTGGCTGACCTGCTGCCCCACCTATTGCCAGCTGCTGCTAATGGTTGCTGGTGGCTAGTCTCTATGGTTGTTAGCCCTCATCAGCTCCACCTGTGGTTTGCCTTGCCTTTGCTGAGCAAGCTTCTCAGAGCTGCTGGTGTACCATTTTGCTTCCAGCCATGGCCTCAGGGCTTTCCTCACAAGGAGACCTGCTGGCCTTTGGTAAGTGGGTTCCCTCTCTAGCCTGTCCCTCTCACAGTGCTTAATAATGAGAATAATCCTAAAGCCTCTGGAACAGTAAACAAACTATTCTGATAATCTAAAATGTTGCTAGTTGTACAACAGCTCCATGGCATACAGATCAAAGCAATAAGAGGGAAGATAGGTATACTATGTAACAGGGGTCATTTTGTAGAACAAGAGGTGCAGGAACTCATTAGCATAACTTATTAGCATAATTTATTTGCATATGCCACACCCCCTGACATCACCAGAAGTGTGTCAGAAGGCAACACCCACCGCTCAGGCTCCACTGAACTGTTTTGGATTGCTTGCTATGGGGGGTGGAACGTGCAGATCTGTCCTCGCAGAGGAGGGAGAGCTTGTACCTGAATAAAACTTGGTCTTAAAGGTGCCACTGGACTGTTTTGGATTGCTAGGTATTGGGGGGGGGATGTGCAGATTTGCCCTCACAGAGGAGGGAGAGCTTGTACCTGAAGGCGGGGGGGGGCCTCTGCAACTTACCTGGCTGCTGCTTGCTCCTCGTGGCCCAACTGAGGGCTTCTGGGAGCAGGGGGCAGGGCTTGTTGCATGTGCCCACCCCTGGGATCCTTACTGCCGGAGCTCCGCTCCTGTGCGCTCCCGCAGGAAAAGACCCCTGCTATGTAAAAGGAAGTTACACCTCATTCTTTATCTGCTTCCTCCCAGCTTCTGGGAAACATACATTTTATCAAGTTGTATGCTGAAGTAGTCATATTTTTGTTTCAGCCCTCATACATAAGATTGGCTGCCAAACTTCTTTTTATTTTGTAAAGCTCTTCATATATGTTTTTTCTCTAATATATTCAATTTTTATTTATTTTAAGTGAAACATTTTCAGAGGAATAGCAATATTACTCAGAGAATTAGGGAAGGTGTTTTTGTGATGTCAAAAACATTAGCCAGTTCGATCCTTGGTCTATTCTTGTTATGGTTGCAAATTCCAAGTTTGAACATTCCTGGAGATTTTGGGTGTGGAGTCTTGAGAGTGTGTGGTTTGAGGAGCAGAGGAACCTCCACAAGGTATAATGACATAGAGTCCACCCTCAAGCAGCCATTTTCTCCGGGGCACTGGTCTCTGCCATCTGGAGATCAGTTAGATCAACTTGATAGAATGTATGTCTCCCACAAGCTGGGAGGAAGCAGATAAAGGATGAGGTGCAAACTGGGGAGCCAGTTTGGTGTAGTGGTTACGAGTGCGGACTCTAATCTGGGAGAACCATGCTTGATTCCCCACTCCTCCACATGCAGCTGCTGGAGTGACCTGGGGTCAGTCACAAGTTCTTTCAGAGCTGTTCTCTCAAGGACAGTTCTTGAGAGAGCTGTCTCAGCCCCACCTACCTCACAGGGTGTTTGTTGTGGGGAGGGGAAGGAAAAGGGATTGTAAGCTGCTCTGAGACTGCTTCAGGTAGTGAAGGGTGGAGTATAAATCCAAAATCTTCTTAAAATTCCAGGAGATCTCCAGACCCCACCTGGAGGTTGGGAACCCTTGTACTTGTTTATATTACTGTTCCCATAAAAAAGTTTGAGTCCAGTGGCACCTTTAAGACCAACAAAGTTTATTCACAGTATGAGCTTTCGTGTGCAAGCACACTTCCTCAGATACAGTGGAACAGAACATCCTCAGCTATTACTTATAGGGGGTTGGGGTTGTAATTAGGAAGGGCCATTTAGAGTCAAGATGCATAAGTACTGGGTGATTATAGCTGAGTTAGCATGTAAGAAAGATATGTGAATGGCAGTAAAACAGCATACAAATACAAATACAAACAGATGTGGGAACGAGGTTTGAGTCCAGTGGCACCAGAAGACAATTCTGGGTACAAGTGATAACAGAGAGACTTAGTATGTACACTAATTCAGATTCACTGAAACAGATTTCCTCAGATATTACATATAGGTAGGGGTGGTTAGTTGCCAGGAAGAGCTAATTGGAGTCAAGATGCCTAAGTAACTGAGCAATAAATATAGCTAAGATTGGAGTAACACAATAGGTAAGACATGTAAATATCAGTAAGTTTGTATACAAATAATAAAGGAGTGAACAACCGATGTGAGAACTAAGATGAAATCCAGTGGCACCTCCAAGACCAACAAAATTTGATTTCTGGGTATAAGTGAGATCTGAGTAAATTAGAATGTCTAGTGAGATAAGAAGCCAATGTCTCTGTTAAATCCTGGGATTCCATTGCTCTGAGTGTTGTTGTCATGACCCCAGGGGGTCTCTGCCTTCCGTCGCCACCACCCTGGACTTCGGTCCCTTTGAGAAGGCCCAGGGTACCCTCTCAAACCCATCCAACAAGCCCCTTTACAGCCAAGAACACACAGGCGTGATTGATACAGGCAGAGAAAATAATTAAATACAAAGGGTTTATTAAAAACAAAACTGGGGCATGGAAGACAAGGCAAGGTGCTTTAAAAGGGTATAACAGTGTGAAAGGCAAAATAAACATAATCTAACGCATAATCCAACCTGTTTCTACTTCCAGGTCCACAGCCTGCCTAGCACTCACGCTGAGCTCAGTGGAGAACTTCCTCTCTCCCAGACCAGCCTGTCCCCACGGACCAGGCCACAGATGAGACCCGAAAGAACTGAGGGATCTTTGTCTTCCCAGACCAGCCTGTCCCCTCAGTGAGATCAGGCCGCAGAGAGGGACGAAAGAACACCCTGTTTTCCACAGTAACAGCTAAGACCGACTCTCCTCACAGTATATAACAGTCTCCTCACAAGATCTCACTCTCTGATTGGCTATAGCCCATTGCTAAGCCTTATGGGGACTCTAGGCTACCTGCTTTCACTGTCATGCAGGTCTCTCCTGGGACCAGGCCGCACCAAACCCTGCTCCCAGTCCTGCACAGATCATGACAGTTGTAATAACTTGTAATTCAGCAATCTCCCATTGCCATCTGTTTCTGAAGTCCCTTTGCAATAAAACAACTTCTTTGAGGTCCCCCATTGAGTGTCCTAGAAGGCTGAAGTGTTCTCCTACAGGTTTCCCAGTCTTGTGATTCTTGATGTCAGATTTGTGTCCATTTATCCTTTGGTGTTGGATTTAACCTGTTTGTCACCATAATAGTCTCTGAGACCTTGTTTGTATGACCGAACACCCACTTTGGCTTCTTGTTGTTTGTGAATACACTTCCAAATACTTATATCTTTATTACAATAGCAAAACTGCCAAAGGTAATCATAAGAAACAGTAATGTTGGGCACATTCCTTTACAGGCTTTAATACTACACAGAGAGTAAAGTATAATCGGTAATTGGCTGCTTATGTGATGCTATCCCCTTTCCTCTCTTGGCAAAACATTTTCCTAAGAAACGGGAATATTTTTGTTTTAACTCTGGCTGACAGTGCATATAGTTCCATTGGAAGTTAATTTGAGTCAAAAGGTGGTCACCTGTATAAACCCATAAGTATTACTTCTACTGCTGTGTTTGCACAATCAGGGCTAGAGCTAGAGTAAGTTTTCCGGAACTGAGTTGTCTCATTTGGTTGATTTTCAGTTAACTTCCCTGAAACATTATTGACCTCTTGGGCTTTGTACTCTCTTAGTGAAACACAGGGTGCCAGTCTAATCCGCTCAGCTCTAGAATAGTTTAAGAAACATCCGGAGGGCATACATCCTGTGACTCAGTTTTAATCTTATGATCAGGAGAGTATCACTTGATGTTGTTAGATGAGAAATTCTTAGGAACAGGTTGAACCGTTCCACGGTTAGGAGATTTTCTCATGTTTGCAGAGTAGCAACTCTAGGGGAAAACAGTATCCAGTAACTTGGTTTACTCATGCAAATATATATTCTCCTCTTAAAATTCACAGGGAACTAGTATCAGCAGGGACTGCTTGCTTGTGCTCTCTCTCTCTGAAAACTGGAGCTGCATTTGTAGTAAATACACAGAAGAGTTCTTAAAGCCATTTTGAAAGAAACCCAGGGATGTGTCTTCCCACGAGGTTACTAGAGTTCAGATTTCTCAATAAAACATCCATTATGGTTGGCAGTTCATCCAGTTAGCCACCAGATGGGAGGGTGACCTGAACACCACAGAAATATTTTGCTCCACATCGATTATTGTTTTATCTGCTGGAATCTCAGGAGATCAAAATGTCTGATTCCTGAATTCCCATCAAACTGTGGCTTTACTTTTCCCATCGAGTCACAGTTGAAAATATTTACTTTGTTCAGAAAGATCATGCTTTTAATTGTGCTCACTCAGTCTAATTTCTGGATTCCTGATCCTTAATTCAGTGAGATGGTGACTCATAAGCCAGGGCAACACTTAAATGGACGGCTTTCACCAATTTCTGTGTTGTATGGAGGCCCATCATTCTAGCTTTAGACTTCTCTTTTGAAATTACAAGGTTTAAGGGCTGTGGCAGCATCTGCAAGATTGTATTCGGGGTATGAAAAAACGCAGGGCTGTGTTCAGAATAAAAACCAGAGTGGAAACAGTAGAAGAGCAGCTCAGAATGGTGGTGATGGGGGGAGACAAGAAAGAAGAAAAGGCTATCAGGGTTTAAGCATGGACCTGTGTATGAGGCTCCCTTATACTTAACCAGACCAGTGATCTGACCCGTCGGCTCTGATTGACACTGGCCCTGCAGGGCTTGCCCAAGCCAAGAAGCCTCTGCCTACCCCTTCTCTCCTTCATGGACCATGTTCCTGCATCTAGGGGCTTGGGCAAGGGTAGGAGATGCCCTCTGTACCCCCACAGAGAGTAACACCAATCACAGATCTTGACATGTAGCCAGCTGAAACCCTCATTGTTGGTCCAGTGTTTTTCCAAGAGAAACCTGCATCTTGATGAATGAAACTATGATACAATCAAGTTGTTGATGATCAAATACACAACCATTGTCCTTTTGAATGACATGTCATAGTACACCAAAGGTTCTTTCATATGACCAAAAACTTAATATGAAATTACTTAAGAACAAGCGTTAGGCCACATATATTCACTAAAAAATATGGAAGAAATGGTTACCAAGATGCGGCAGGTGCTGCAATGGGGAACAGTGTTCAGAAGATCCAGCGGTAGCATGTCAAAGAGCTACAGGTGCCTCCTGAGCCACAAAGTGAGTATCACTGGATCAAGACACATGCAATTACAAGCCCCCCATCCATATCAGTTCTGCCCATATGTTCTGTATTCTTTTATTTTGTCTGTTTAGATTACTGTAATAGGCTTTCCCCCCTCATGGATCACTGCCTTGTCGTGGCGAGTGGGCTTGTGTAGTTCAGTGAAGCTGTGGGCTATGCCCTGAAGGGCCATCCAAGATGGACAGGCCACAGCAGAGAACTCAGACCAAGCGTGATCCCCTGGAGAAGGTAATGGCAACCCACTCCAGTATGTTTGCCAAGAAAACCCCATGGACAGTATCAAAAGGCTAAAAGATATGACGCCGGAAGATGAGCCCCTCAGGTCGGAAGGTGTCCAATATGCTACTGAGGAAGAGCAGAGGGCAAGTACAAGTAACCCCAGAAAGAGTGAAGCGGCTGGGCCAAAGCCGAAAGGACGCTCAGTTGTGGATGTGTCTGATGGTGAAAGGAAAGTCCGATGCTGCAAAGAACAATACTGCATAGGGACATGGAATGTAAGATCTATGAATCAAGGCAAGCTTGAGGTCAAAAATGAGATGGCAAGACTGAACGATATCTTAGGAATCAGTGAACTAAAGTGGACAGGAATGGGCGAATTTAACTCAGAAGACCATTATATCTACTACTGTGGCCAGGAATCTCGTAGAAAAAATGGTGTGGCCTTTATAGTCAACAAGAGAGTACAAAAGTCAGTATTGGGATACAATCTCAAAAATGACAGAATGATCTCGGTCCGATTCCAAGGCACACCATTCAACATCACAGTAATCCAAGTCTATGCCCCAACCACTGATGCAGAAGAGGCTGAAGTGGACCGGTTCTATGAAGACCTACAACACCTCCTAGAACTAACACCAAAAAATGATGTCCTCATCATCATAGGGGACTGGAATGCTAAAGTAGGAAGTCAAAAGGTAACTGGAATAACAGACAAGTTTGGCCTTGGAAAGCAAAATGAAGCAGGGCAAAGGTTAACAGAGTTTTGTCAAGAGAACACACTGGTCATAGCGAACACCCTTTTCCAACAACCTAAGAGGCGACTCTACACATGGACATCACCAGATGGGCAACACCGAAATCAGATTGACTATATAATTTGCAGTCAAAGATGGAGAAGCTCTATCCAGTCAGTAAAAACAAGACCTGGAGCTGACTGTGGTTCAGATCATGAGCTACTCATTGCAAAATTCAGACTTAAACTGAAGAAAATTGGGAAAACCACGAGGCCATTCAGGTTTGACCTAGATCGCATCCCTGATGAATATACAGTAGAGGTGAAGAATAGATTCAAGGGTCTGGATTTGATAGATAGAGTGCCTGAAGAACTATGGACAGAGGTTCGTGACATCGTACAGGAGGCAGCAATCACCACCATCCCAAAGAAAAAGAAATGTAAGAAAGCAAAGTGGCTTTCTGATGAGGCTTTACAAATAGCAGAGGAAAGAAGGAAAGCGAAAGGCAAAGGCGAAAAGGAAAGATTTACCCAACTGAACGCAGATTTCCAGAGAACAGCAAGGAGAGATAAGGAGGCCTTCCTGAATGAACAGTGCAAAGTAATAGAAGAAAACAATAGAATGGGAAGGACTAGAGATCTCTTCAAGAAAGTTGGAGAAATCAAGGGAGCGTTCCATGCAAAGCTGGCCATGATAAAGGACAAAAACGGTAGGGACCTAACAGAAGCAGAAGAGATTAGGAAAAGATGGCAAGAATACACAGAAGAACTATACAAGAAAGACCTCGATGTCCTTGACAACCACGACGGTATAATCACTGACCTCGAGCCAGACATCCTGGAATGTGAAGTTAAATGGGCCTTAGAAAGCATTACTAACAACAAAGCTAGTGGAGGTGATGGTATTCCAGCTGAGCTATTCAAAGTCTTAGAAGATGATGCTGTTAAAGTTCTGCACTCCATTTGCCAGCAAATTTGGAAAACGCAACAGTGGCCACAGGATTGGAAAAGGTCAGTATACATTCCAATCCCAAAGAAGGGCAATGCCAAGGAATGTTCAAACTATCGCACAATTGCACTCATATCACACGCTAGCAAGGTCATGCTCAAGATCCTACAAGCTAGGCTTCAACAGTACGTGGATAGAGAACTACCAGAAGTACAAGCTGGGTTTCGAAGAGGTAGAGGAACTAGAGATCAAATTGCCAACATTCGCTGGATTATGGAGAAAGCAAGAGAGTACCAGAAAAATATCTACTTCTGCTTCATTGACTATGCTAAAGCTTTTGACTGTGTGGATCACAACAAACTATGGCAGGTCCTTAAAGAGATGGGAGTACCAGACCACCTCACATGTCTCTTGAGAAACCTGTATAAGGGCCAAGAAGCGACAGTTAGAACCGGATATGGAACAACTGATTGGTTCAGCATAGGAAAAGGAGTACGACAAGGATGTATATTGTCGCCTTGCTTATTTAATATATATGCAGAGTACATCATGCGAAATGCTGGCCTGGATGAATCACAAGCGGGAATTAAGATTGCTGGGGAAAAGATCAACAACCTCAGATATGCAGACGATACCACTCTAATGGCAGAAAGTGAAGAGGACCTAAAGAGCCTCTTGCTCAGGGTAAAAGAGGAGAGCGCAAAAGTGGGCTTGAAGCTCAACATCAAAAAAACTAAGATCATGGCATCCGGCCCCATCACTCCTTGGCAAATAGAAGGGGAAGTCGTGGAAGTGGTGACAGACTTCACGTTCCTGGGATCCCAGATCACCGCAGACTGTGACAGCAGTCATGAAATTAAAAGACGCCTGCTCCTTGGGAGGAAAGCGATGGCGAACCTAAACAGCACGATAAAAAGTAGAGACATCACCCTGCCAACAAAAGTCCGCATGGTCAAAGCAATGGTATTCCCAGTAGTCATGTATGGCTGCGAGAGTTGGACTATAAGGAAGGCCGAGCGCCGAAGAATAGATTCTTTTGAACTATGGTGCTGGAGAAGACTCTTGAGAGTCCCTTGGACTGCAAGAAGAACAAATCAGTCAATCCTCAAAGAAATCAACCCTGACTGTTCCCTGGAAGGCCAGATAATGAAAATGAAGCTCAAATACTTTGGCCACCAAATGAGAAGGGAGCACTCACTGGAGAAGACCCTGATGCTGGGAAAGATTGAAGGTCAAAGAAGACGGGGACGGCAAAGGATGAGATGGTTAGACAGTGTCATCGATGCAACGAACATGAAGTTGAGCAAACTTCAGAGGACGGTGGAAGACCGGAGGGCCTGGCGGGAGCTGGTCCATGGGGTCGCAGAGAGTCGGACTCGACTGTGCGACTGAACAACAACAATAGGCTTTTATTTGTATCCCTAAACTGCTAGTTTCTTTCTCTAATTCTGCCATCTTATTTTTTCCCCTACAGGGAAATTATTTCCCCATTTTTTATTTCTTGGCACTGGTTACCCTTTCCATTTCACCTAGGATTCCATTATTTCATTTTTAACATACCCATCCCTTAGTTCCATTTTTCAAAATTTCTACACCTTAATTTCCACAGACTTTTTGTTCTATTTCATTCAGTTTTCCCTTCTTATTGCAGCCTCTCACAATGCCTTATTGGCATTTTGTCCATAAGGGTTCCTTGACCCACAGCATCATTTTTTTCAAGGTTCTTGGTTTCAGGTGGGTAGCCATTAGTCTAATATCATCTTTGAGTTTTCAGTCCAATAGCACCTTAAAAATTGACTCCAAAATTTGAGTTCAGTGTCACCTTAAAGACCACTGAAAAGTCTGGGGAATAAGCTTTTATGAGTCAAACATCACTTCAAGGATCTTGGTGGACTGCTGAGGAAAGAGGAAGGTTGTGAGGGACCCAGCCCTTTATTCTGAATGGGTTTTTATTAGACAAAAAGAGCAGTGGTAGAAAGTGCTGTCAAATCACAGCTCTTATGGCAACCCCATAGGATTTTCATGGTAAGAGATGAACAGAGGTGGTTTGCCATTGCCTGCCTCTGCGCAGTAATCCTGGATTTCCTTGGTGGTCTGTTATTCAAGTACTAACCAGAGCCAAGCTTACTTCGCTTCTGAGATCTGACGAGCCTGTGCTATCCAGGTCAGGGCATACAAAAAGAGTATAGTACCTCAAATTTCTAAAATTCTTGGTCAGTTCTCAGATCAAAAGCATATTTCATACATACCCTATGAGAAGATTCATTGAAGAACATAGAAGCCCCCACTGGTTGACACAGCTAATCTACATGTAATGTCTGCATTTCCCACCAAGCTTCTTTATCGTGGACATTTCTGTGTAGCTTTTTAAAAATTCTGTGAATGACTAGTTATCTAAGAATTTCCATGTTGCTTCAAGGTAGATTATGGCCCTGAGACTGCCCTTTAGAGCTTGTGTAATGATTTACTCATTCATTCATGCATTCACTTATTCACTTATGCTGGAACATGTTTGGCCTGGATTCTCTGTGACCTGTTGGCTGCCTGCAACATAATCCAGAAAACTACCTTGCTGCTTTTTGCCACCTTTGTAGATCAGTCATGCGGCTGTTTCCCCCCCCCCCCCCCACACACACACTGGTACGGATTTCTACTGTGTCTCTTTATTATTTTCTTATAAGACCCATGTGGTTTAAGAATGTTGATTTTAAGTTGAAGAAAAGTTTAAACTTTGGGCATCAAAGAGCTTAGATCTATACACACATGTATACCTGAAGTATGAGAAACTGGTACTTTTTTTGGCCAAATTGATCTTTCTGAGCACTTTCAATCATTCCACTATTGCATTTCATACCCGTTCAACTGTCTTCCTATCTATTTGCATTCTTTCTGCATTTCTCCCCACCCTTTAAATTGTGTCTGACATGATTTATACATTGCATGACAGATTTCCACCATTTTTACACAATTTACATGCAACCAATGCAAAACCAGGCATCGTTTTAACAGTAGAATTTCTGTACGATAGTAGGAAGGAAAGATGACCACTGTTTTATATTTACTTAATTTATACCCTGCCTTTCTCTCCAGTGGTGTTCTCTCCAGTGGGGACCCAAATTCTCCTCCATTTTATCCTCACAACAACCCTGTGAGGTAGGTTAGGCTTTGAGGGTGTGACTGACCTGAGGTCACCTAGTGAACTTCCATGGCAGAGTGGGAGTTTGAATTTGAGGTCTCCCAGATCCTAATCTCACTACATGACATGACACTGGGTTCCCAATTTTGTCTTGATGAAGAGAATTCATGTCAGCAACAGGATTTTTCAAATTTAACAGTGTCTATGTGTAAAGAAAGATGGGAAAAAGACTTTGTTTTTAGACAAAACTGGAGGCCAGGAAGGAGAGGAATTAAACCCATTCTTCTCCCATATCCTACCTCACAATGTTTTTTTGCAGCATTCTTCTGTTCACCGGACACTCTTCCAATGTTTGCAATTAGGCCATGAGAAAAATGCTAAAGAGCCAAGAAAGTAATGAAGTAAATGCTTGAAACTTGCCTGAAAATTCCACTGATAGAAGGATTTCCATCTCTCTGCTTACTCAGCAGTGGCACCCCAGTCAGACTGATGAGCTGGTACAGTCACCCAGGGCCTCCTTAATACACTGATTCTCATGCTCTGGTGTGATTGAGGGCTGAAGAGCTCTTGGGGATTGTACATGCTTATAGTTTTTTTTCTTTCAAATTCTGATCTCCTGTCACCCTTACCAGTTGTCCTCACACACCTCCTTTCTGTCTTCATAATTCCCACAGATGGATCTGACAAATAATGTTTCCACTCCAAGCCTTCTTCTCTCAAGTGGAATGGTATGATAGATATTCACAGAGAAATTTGATGCAACAGCTTGCACATGGCCTCGTGATTCCTGTCTGATGACCTTGTGGTTCGCCATCATGTACCTGTGATTCATATGGGAATATTTAGCTTTTACTGTGCGTGATGATGTTTTGTTGGCACAGTCCATGGGGCATGGTATGCATTCAGCAGAACTGGGTAACGCTCTTCTTGCATTAAGTTGCTTGATGCCACAGGTAGGGTGCTGTTCTTGTTTGGTATGCTGGCTTTGCATACGCAAGGAACTTTCTATACCGGGGAGTCCTCCGTTGGCTGTCCCCCCACTTGTAGCCAAAACAGTACAGACCTGGGTAATCGCTGCATTCCCACTTTGTTCTCCTAATTATATAAGTGATGTCCTATGTTGTCTTCCCTGAAGGTCTTGTGTATCTTGCAGGATATTATATTCTAATATTCTTGTATTCTAATCACCCTGACAGATAATCTCAGCAGACAGCTGGATCGAGGTGGGTCAGCGCTGCTGCTGTTGCTTCATCTCACAGCAGCATTTGACACAGTTGATTACGATCTTCTAACTCACTGCCTTGCTGACGTAGCAGTTTGGGGGGGGGGTAAAGTGGCTCTTCTCTTGTTGGGGACAGAGGGTGGCACTGGGAGAGAGGATGTAAACTAGGTACCCCTTAATATGTGGGGTTCCTCAGGGGGCAGTCCTCTCCCCAGTGTTATTCAGCATCTATATGTGCCCCGTTGCCCAGCTAATGCAGAGTTTCAGGTTGGGGTGCCATCAGTATGCTGATGATACCCAGCTATATCTGCTACTGGATGGCCACCCAGATGCCACCCTGCATAACTTGGCCAAGGGTTTGGAAGTTGTGGTGGGATGGTTAAAAAAGAGTAGGCTGAGGCCGAATCCAATTAAGAGGATGGTTCTGTGGCTGTGTGTGTGTGTGTGTGTCAGGGCTGGGGCATAGACTTTCCACCCTTGACGGGGCACTGGTGCAATCCATCAGGAGTTTGGGTGTTGTCCTGGATGCCTCCTTAACTATGGAGGTCCAGGTCATGAACGTTACCAGACTGGTGTTTTTCCATCTGTGCCAAGTGCAGCAACCAGTGTTCCCTCTAAGCTGACTTAGTGTGAGCTAGCTCACAGTTTTTTAGCCTCCAGTTCACAGATTTTTGTCTTAGCTCAGGAAGGACAGCTCCTGAGCAAACTGATTTATGCAGTCCCCAAATCGCTCGCTCACAACTTTAAGGCCCGTAGCTCACAAAGTAGAATTTTTGCTCACAAGACTCCACAGCTTAGAGGGAACATTGGCGGCAACTAGCCCCTTTCCTGTCATGCCCTGACCTAGCCACAGTAATTCATGTGACGGCAACCTCCAGATTAGACTGCTGTAACTGGCATGATATGGTCCGTGGGATTGTGAAGAGTCAGACTCAACTGTGTGACTGAAAAACAACTCACTCTACGCTGGCCTTCCCTTGAGACTGACCTGAAAACTCCAGCTGATTGCGGTGGCATGAGTCCTGACAGGAACACCACAGACGGCACACATACAACCTGTGCTGCACCAGCTACACTGCTTCCAGTGGAGTACCAAGTCAGATTCAAGGTGCTGGTACTGACCTTTGAGGCCTTGAGCGGTCTGGGACCAGCGTATCTTCAGGACTGTCTCCTCTGGTATGTCCCTGGGAGAGCATTATGCTCTGCTGAGAGCAATATGCTGGTAATCCCTGGACCCGAATATATCTTGACCAGAGCCAGTGCTTTCTTGGCCCTGGGTCTGACCTCGTGGAACTCTCAACTTCCATCAGGGCCCTGTGGGACTCCATGCAATTCTGCAGGGCCTGTAAGGCAGAGATGTTCCACCAGGCTTTTGCCTGAGGACAGCAACAGTTTTCCATCATAGCTGGCACCCGCCTCTTTTCTTCCACCTTGCCCACTTGGGCCTCCTCGTTAGCCTACCCATGCAATGGAAGGACAGTCCAGAGCAGGTTTTAGATTAAATTATAGACACCATCTGGAGATTGTGGAATTAGGACCACTTGATTTGTTGATTTCAATTTGTATTTTTGTATGTTTTAGTCTGTTGTAAATCGCCCAGAGTCCTGTGTACTCAGGGATGGGGCAATTCAGATATTCAAATCATCATCATCATCATCGTCATCGTCGTCGTCATCGTTGTCATCATCGTCATCATCGTCGTCATCATCATCATCGTCATCATCTAAGATCAGAGAGTTTTCCAAGCCCCCCCTACCCAATTCTCATTTGTCTACCTTCATTGGCCTAATTGCTGCTGATTGAAGTTTCATCAGTCCACAAAACCAGTGGCAGCATTTAGGATTTGCCCCTTCCCTTTTGGTGGCTGCCTCCTTTCTCCTGGCAAAGTTCATGGCCAAAAGAAGAGAAAGGCATTTCTTGCAAGGGAAGATTTGCTTTGATGCTTACAGTGGAAGCTTGCAAAACTGTTACTGGCAGCCAGCCAGAACTGGCTTGCTGTAGTGCAAAGTGCAGCTGTCTTGCTGCTCATAAAAGAAAAATGACAGGCGCAAGAGTGCCAACTGTTTTGAAAGAGCTGTTATATTTGTTGCTTGTCTCATGCTCTTGGGTCACCCTGCACTGCAAATTCAAATCCTCCTTGAGTGCTTGAGCAGCCTTAACGTCCCGGCCTCCTCTGCCTGATGCTAGTCTTAGAAAGATTTGTGATGCAATATGAATCTCACAACCCCAAGGCTATCATCCTGGAGCACTAGATAAAAGAGCAGGGAATATACACCTTTACTGTGTACAGGTTTGGGTTCAAGTATAAAATCGTTTTGCCATGTATTTGGGATAGTACTTGTATTTGGGTGGTGCTGATTTCAGTGGGGCACACATTCCCACCTGAACTCCCCCCCCCCCCAGTTGGGATGGAATTCTCAGGGACCGTAGTCTCCACCCAAAGAATCCTCCTCGCCAAATTGCAGTGAGGAGAAAGAATCTCTGCTTTTGAGCCACTGCAGAGCAAGTACCTGGTGGAGTGGGGCTCAGTATCTCTCCCATTGATCCTTTCCCACTATGGGGATCAAGATCCAGGTAGTAGTAAGGGTAAAAAAAAGAATCATCCATGTAATATCTTTATTAGGACCAGCCCAATAACACATAGCAGTGTGCAAGTTTTGAGTTCCCTGAAACTCTTCATCAGGCCAGATGTGACAGTGTAAAAATGCAGATTTTAAACAGATTCTTCAGGTCATGGAGTGAAGACCTTGTGTCAGCATGTGGCGGATTTCTAAATAGAACTGCAGATACACATGAACCCTGTGCCAGATGAATTCATTTCAGCATGTTTTGTTCAACATCTGCCAAACTTAATTTACTCCCTAGTATTCAGTAAGGAATTGGTGAGCTTGCTTGGAGAAAAATTAAATGCTTAACACAGTGAGATAAGATGAAGATGTGTATAGGTGATGGAGTGATCGCTCTTTCCTTTGAATGTTTCTTTAAAACAAAAAACACCCCTTAAATCCCAGCTCTATCCAAATTTCCCACAGGAATAGGCAGACTCATGTATAATTGGATACATAAGTTAGACGAAGTGAGATTTGATCCTCTGACTTCTGGCCCTACCTTTACGTGCATGCATGTTTGCTTTAAACTTCTGATTAGTTTTGATCAGTGAACACTATGCAATGTCAGCAGGAGCTTCATGTACTAGTTGGACAAGGTCCCTGTCAGGCTTATATTTATTTATTTATTTATTATTTTGATAAAGCTCAGGGTGGCTTACAGTAATTGGTACCCTGTACCATAAAAACCATGTACAAAATTTAAACAACTTACAACAGCATTAAACATTAAAAACAATCCAACAATTAACAATTAAAGTGCTAGTGATGGTACTCTTTTGATGGTAATCTTTGAATGATTCAGATGGCATACTAACAATTTTTATCGGCATCAGTGATCTTCAGCTTGGTGCGATGATATAACGCAAACCCTCCCCAGGATTAGAGCCGACCCCAAACCACAGATGTTGTTGTTGTTAAAGGAGTGGCGGCTCTTAATGAAAGCCTGGTGGAAGAGCTCCGTCTTACAGGCCCTGCAGAACTGCAAAAGGTCCCGCAGGGCCTTGATCTCTTCTGGGAGCTGATTCCACCAGTGTGGAGCTGCCACCGAAAAGGCCCTGGTGGCCACAAGCCTGGCGTCCTTAGGGCCAGGAACGGTCAGTCGATGTTGTGTTCCTTTTTTTTAATGTCCCTGGAGGGGATTTTGTATTGCATTTTTTTATAATACTACAATCTACAACAGAAAATTGGGAAGGGGTAACTACATCTAGGGAGAAAGGAAAGAAAACCACTAATA
>NW_015169862.1:113520-140493 GCF_001447785.1 Gekko japonicus | reverse complement strand
AGCTCACCTCGACCGCGGTGGTACTCGAACAGCCATAGTGGCTGTTCGGGTGATGTTACAGAGCAGGCGTTTAACCTACATTTATGGGATAAAAGAAACCCACTACTAACTAAAAACCCAAAAGAGGAGATCTTCTGATCATCTTAAACAAACATCAAGTCTTAATCCTGCTAATCCCTTTACAAACTGAGTCAAGTTTAACAATAACTTTTCCGTTCTTAAAATTTACTATCATTAAGAAATACCCCAAGTCATCTCATTTCAAAGTTTTTCCAAGGCACAAATCAGAGTCCTTCAGCCTTCACTTCTCCTTGCCCCATCTCTTCCGCAACTTATAGGGACTTTTAGGAGCTGCTGCCCCTTTCTCTGAAAGAGAGTCCTTCCCGGAAGAATCCGAGTCCAGCTCGCCACTGCACTTACTGTCCTCCCCTTCTTTTTCTTTCTCCACTGGCCCTCCCAACTGGACTCTTAAAAATTCTCGAGCTTTCAGAACAGAGTCAATCTTTTCTTTTTTATCCTTGATTTTGAAGGTGATGCCTTCTGGAGTTAGCCATCTATATCCAATTGAATTTGTCTGAAGAAAAAGAATAAGATCTTTATATTTCTTTCTCCTTTGTCTTATTTCAAATGGAATATCTTTTAGAACTCTGATGACATTTTCCCCAACTTTCAGGGGTACTCCAGATACTACTTTCAGGATTGTATCCCTCACATGCCTCTTCTAGAATCTTACAACAATTTCCCCAGGCAGATTGTTTTTCTTTATATATCCTGAATATGACCTATAGGCCACATCCATGTTGCTTATCAACAGTTCTGCCTTCATCTCTGTCACTGGGGCCAATACTTCACTCATCATTTCCTTTAGATTCTCTCCTTTAGTCTCTGGCAAGCCCTGAAAGCGAAGAATCATGTTAGCCTTTTCCATTTGTAGTTGTAGCAATTGATCTTCTGTGGAGACTTGCTTCTTTTCCAGTTGTTTTACTTTTTTCTTCACCTTTTGGGCAGTGGCATCCACTTCTTTCACCTTCTCAGCTGTTTGATTCATCATTTTCAAAGTCTCATTTATCTGGGTTTGCTGAGCGGTGATACATTGAGTCATATTAGACATCTGTTCCTTGAAGTTATTCAGCTGGTCTATTAGAGGGCACATGGATTCTGCCAAAATCTTTGCCAGCTCGTTGGTTCCTTCTGGTTTTGGGCTCTCCGTCACTTTCGATTTCAGCAACTTCTCCTTTCCCGTCCTCTTTCCCATCATGTTCTTCGGTTTGTTTACTTTCACAATTTTTTTGAAAGTCTCTGAATATGCGCTTAAATGCTCAAACACTCAAACACTCCTTGGTAAGTACTTCTTAACCATTTTAAGTGTTTTTTCTTCCGCTCCCCCCCTCATCCGCTCAAACGTTCATGCGCTTGGGAGGCATCCCTCCCCCACTCGCCTTAATCTCTGCTGCGTAGGTTAGGGTAGGGAGCTTTCTTTTCTCTTTAAACATCGTTTAAATTACTCACGTTCATAATTGGTCCTTGGACCTCGTGTACGTTCTCTTTCGGATGCTCAATCTCCTGTGCTTGCCCCAGTTAGCGTTGCTTAAGTCCATTCGGTCTCTCAGCACGGAGAACTGTCTGAACGGAGAGGCGTCTCAATTCTCCGGCATTCCGCCATCGAAGAGGCGACCTCTCAGAAGTTCCATGGCCAGGGTCCCTTCAACCGGGTCCCTGGGGGGGGTGATGAACCTGCGCACCCCCTCCTTTGGCTGGAGCGCAGCTTCACCCCTGGGAGGTCCAGGAGGTGAGTCTGCTCTAGCACGCCGCCATCACCAGAAGTCAATGTTGTGTTCCTGACCGTAGTGCTCACTGGGGTATATATGGGGAAAGGCGGTCCCGCAGGTATGTCGGACCCTGGCCATATAGGGCTTTAAAGGTTAATACCAGCACCTTGAAGCAGATTCAGTATGCTATTGGCAGCCAGTGCAGTGCCTTCAACACAGGCTGGATGTGCTCCCATTTAGGGAGGCCCATCACCAGCCTGGCTGCGGCATTCTGCACCAGCTGCAGCCTCCAGATTTGCGACAAGGGCAGCCCCATGTAGAGAGCATTACAGTAGTCTAGTCTCGAGGTAACCATCACATGGGTCACTGTAGCCAGGTCATCACGGCTGAGGAAGGGAGCCAACTGCTGAATCAGTCAAAGGCGGTAAAAGGCCAACTTTGCAGTGGCTGCTACCTGGGTCTCCATTGTTAAGGAGGCATCCAGGAGCACTCCCAAACTCCTAACCTCCAATGCTGGCACCAATGGTGCCCCACCGAAGGTCGGGAGTGGGAGTCCCACCCCCAAACCGCTCCTACTCAGGCACAGGACCTCCGTCTTCGCCGGATTCAGTCTCAGCTGGCTCAGCCTGAGCCAACCAGTCACGGCTTGCAATGCCCGGTTCAGATCTTCCGGTCTGGAGTCTGACTGGCCGTCCAACATCAGATAGAGCTGGGTATCATCAGCATAATGATGACAACCCAGCCCATGCCTTCGGGCAATCTGGCAAGGGGGTGCATATAGATGTTAAATAACATTGGGGACATCACTGCCCCTTGTGGCACACCACATTCCAGTGGGTGTCTCCTGGACTGCTGTTCCCCTAGCACCACCCTTTGTCCCCGACCCTAGAGAAAGGAAGCAATCCATTGCAGGGCCAGCCCCTGGATCCCTATGTCGCCGAGGAGGTGGGTCAGCAGCTGATGGTCGACTGTGTCGAATGCGGCCAACAGATCTAACAACAGCAGTATCACCGCACCACCCGATCCAGATGCCTCCGGAGGTCATCCATCAGAGCGGCCAGCGCCGTCTCCATCACGTGTCCTGGGCGGAAGCTGGACTGGAAGGGATCTAATAATGAGTCACTTTTTATTCTTACTGCCCTTCTCTCCTTCTCATTGGAAAAACAGAAATGTACAGTGTGAGATAATGGGAAGTGGAGTAAAGCTGCAGACAAGACGGTGCCTTCAGAAAAGTGATCAGAACTGGTGAAGTTGGTTAGAGATCCAAAAGGCAGATAAAACTTCATTCAGGTTAGTTATCCTGCTGCAGTTAACAAGCAGGGTGTGCTCAGCTTCGATTTGGATCAGTTATGTTGGGAATGTGGCTTCCTATAAAATGCTGCTTAATGAGTTTTCCTACTTTTTCTTAATGAAAGAGAGAAGCCCACCAACATTTCAAGACAATAGTCTGATCAGTCTAGGGCAGCCAACCTCCAGATGGGGCCTGGAGATCTCAGAGAATTACAACTGATTTCCAGACAAGACAGATACATTCCCCTGGAGAAAATGGCTGCTTTGGAGAGTGGACTCTGTGGCATTATACCCTACTGATGCCTCTCCCCTCATTAGAGCCTGCCCTTTCCGGGCTCCACCTCCGAATCTCCAGGAATTTTCCAACCTCATGTTGGCAACCATAGATCAATCCAATGGTGCTGGTAGGAAACCAAAGCTGTTGAAAGGTTAGTGCCCAGAGGATAGTCAACAAACAAACGAAATGTAAAACAACAACACACACACGAGGTTTTCTTCATTTCCTGTGTTTCTATTTCTGGAAAGAGGAATTATGAAATATACATTGCCTGATAAGTCTGAGCTTAATCACATGTATTTTTGACAAAGTCTCCAGGATTTTTGTAATATTCTATGTAAATCATTCCTATGTCTAGACAAACCACTAAGACAGACACTTTGTTTTTGACCCTTGTAATTAAGTGTGATTCAGAGTCCCTTTAATAAAGTACTGTTGGAATTGGTTATAAATTAAATTTGGGTATGCATCCAAGATAATGAAACTTATAATAAGAACTGCATTGTTAAAGCTCTCCGCAAGTTAAACCAGCTCATCTCCCTTTGCTACTAAGCCTCTCATTACTCACATACTATATATATTTATAATGTATTAAGGAGAGTGGAAGGTAATTATGGGAAGCTTCTTTGGATGAATGACCTTCTGTGGAGATTGTGGAGCTTCAAGATCCATGCCTTTTTCACTGAAAAGAAACACATCTTTTAAAAAACTTCAGTAAAATATACTTTTGTAAATATACATATAATATATATATTTGCTGTCAAGGTGCAGGCAACTTATGATGACCCCATAGAGTTTTGAAGGTGAGACCTGGCCTTCCTTGGCGGTCTCCCATCCAAGTACAAACCAGAACCAACCCTGCTTAACTTATAAGGTCTGAGAAGTTCAGGCTAGTCTGGGCAATCCAGGTCAGGGTGTGGAAGCAACTAGGGGATGTCTAAACCTTCATAATTTGCTGGACATATTTATATGACTGCTGAAACCCATGACAAGTTTTCAGTCAAAGATCCTGTGTTCCCAGTGCACCATCCAGACCTAACCCATGAGATGGCAGGAAGACTGTTCACTTCCTGACATTGAAACCTACCTTGCAAATTCCAGACCTTGCCAGACCCCAACCTATTCATTATATAGCAATATGTTGGCAGATTGGTGACTTTCTTCCCATGTTGTTAGTTTGGGTACATCTTACAGTTGTGATAGCTGACTATCACAAGAAGTTAGCATGTCTGAGCCTGGTCAATGCATGGGTGGGAGCAAGGGTCATTTTGTAGAAAAAGAGGTGCAGGAGCTAATTAGCATAACTTATTTGCATATGCTACACCCCCTGACATCACCGGAGGTGTGTCAGAAGGCAATACCCACCGCTCAGGCTCCACTGGACTGTTTTGGATTGCTAGCTATTTGGGGGGGGGGGTGACCGTGCAGATCTGCCCTCACAGAGGAGGGAGAGCTTGTGCCTGAATAAAACTTGGTCTTAAAGGTACCACTGGACTGTTCGGGATTGCTAGCTATGGGGAGGGCTCTGCAACTTACCTGGCTGCTTCTTGCTCTGACTGAGGGCTGCTGGGAGCAGGGGGTGGGGCTTGTTGCATGTGCCCGCCCCCTGGGCTCTTTACTGCCGGAGCTCCGCTCCTGTGTGCTCCTGCAGGAAATGACCCCTGGGTGGGAGACTGCTTGGCACCTTGTGCATATGGTCTGCTGGCTTCCTATTGACTTTCTTTCCTCTTACCCTTGTCATTATTATTTATTAATTAAATTTCTAGACCACCCTCCCCTGTAAACAGGGCTCAGGGTGGTGTGCATCAAAACAAGACACAATCATAAATTAAATACGCAAATTAAAGGTGATAAAATACAGCAAATACAACAATTAACCTTATTCAATGGTGCTGGGCAACTTTGAATTGTGTCGCCGCCCTGCGAGGGGAGGCGAGAAACAGGAGTGCCAGAACAGATGTGCCAGACCAGATGGAAGCTGTCACTGTCCTCAACCAAATGCCTGGAGTAATATTTCTGCCTTACAGGCCCTGTGGAACTGCATAAAGTCCCACAGGGCATGAACGTTGTTTGGTAGAGAGTTCCACCAGGTTGGAACCAAAAATGCCATGGCTCTGGTTGAGGACAGCCGGATGTCTCTCGGGTCATGGATCACCAGTAAGTTCTTATCTGCAGAGTGCAGTGCTCTTCGGGGGGTATACCAGGACAGGTGGTCCCATGGATACATGGCTCCCAGACCATTTAGGGCTTTAAAAGTTAACACCAAAACCTTGAACCTATTCTGGTACCTCACCTGGAGCCAGTGCAGCTCACACAGTACAGGTTGAATATGTGCTATTTGCTGGGTCCCTGTGAGGACCCACACCACTGCATTCTGGACCAGTTGGAGTTTCTGGGTCAGTCTCAAGTGTATCCTTGCATAGACCGAGTTACAATACTCTAGACTGGAGGTGCCCATTGCATGGATTATTGTGACCAGGTCAAGGCGAGACAGGTAGAGAGCCAGTTGCCTGACTTGGTGAAGCTGGAAAAACACCAGTCTGGCACCATTGATAGGGAGGCATCCAAGACCACACCCAGGCTCTTGACGGTTGTTGCTGGTATTAAGGGCACCCCATCAAGGGTTGGGAGATGGCACCTCAAACCTGAATCTCCCCCACCCAGCCACAGAACCTCCATCTTAGCAAGATTCAGGCTCAGCCAGCTCTGTTTCAACCATCTCACAAAATATTTATTTATTTATCAGAAATCCCTCCAATCCCTCAGCAAAACTCATGGGGGCAGTATCCGGCTGCCTGCCCATCAACAGATATAGCTGGGAGTAATCAGTGTACTGGTGACACCCCAGCCTGAAACTCTGCACCAGTTGGGCAAGGAGGTACATGTAAATATTAAACAACATTGGAAAGAGGATTGCCCCTGAGGGACCCCACATATTAAGGGGTGGCTAGTTGACACCCTCTCTCCTAGAGCCACCCTCTGTCCTTGACCATGCAAAAAAATGCAAGGCTACCCCACATATTCCTACATTGGTGTGGTGGTGGGTCAGAAGATCATGATCAATTAAGTTGACCACTGATGTATGATCAAGCAATAACAGCAGTGCTGACCAGCCTCAATCCAGCTGTTTGTGGAGATCATCTGGGAGGGTGACCAATGCCGTCTCTGTCCCATGACTGGGGCAGAAGCCAGATTGGAATGGGTCCAGTGCCGATGTGTCTTTCAGGACGTTCTGGAGCTGATCTGCCACCACCCTCTCAATTGCCTTACCCAGAAACAAAAGATTCAAGACTGGGTGGTAATTGGAGGAATCTGTAGTCTGTGTGCAAGTTGTGATGATGGTAACATCTGAGCATACAAGATAAACAGGGAATGGTTTGAAGGCATATGATATAGCAACTCTGCTAAAACTACACAGATTTGAGTCTGGTTGGTGTCTAGCCAGGAAACAGCTTGATAACCTGATTGCTACCTTGAGTTCTATGCAATATAAAATGAATGATCTCGCTGTGGGTAGCCATAGCACCATATAAATTATGCTCCAAGATGTCCTTTAGCCTCTCTTCACTAGTACATGGTTATTAGGAGCCAAAGACCTATTCAGTTTTAAAATTTTTGGTCTCTTCTAGTTGATCATTTCCTGAACAGCTGCAATCTCTCACCCTACATTTTGAATTGTATTGCTTTCTCATTGCTTTAACTTTGTTTGTTCAATAAATCCAGTGATTTTTAGCATCATTCCCATACCTCCCTCCTACCCCAGCAGTACACACTTCTTGCTTCACAAGTTGCAAAAAGTAGAGAAAAGACTGAGGCCAATTAATAAACCTGTGGAATATCTTGATGGGCTGGAACTGTGGGACCAGCCAAAAATAACAACAGCAACAAACAGAGGCAAGGCAGACTCCAAAACCTGAAAACATGTACTGTGGGTTGCCCAGGTCCATAAACAGCAAGGGGAAGCCACATGAGAAACTCTCATCACTCCAGTGATACAAAGGCAAGCTGGACACTGATGTGAATTAGGGAGAAGCAGTTTCCCCATCCCATTAGTGTTCAGAAATTTGTCCTTAACTGTGTTTGTCTGCTGATTTAGCTAAGAAAATTTCTCGTAGTAATCTTGGAATTGAAGCATGTGCATTTGCTGAAGTTTTCAGTTCTTTCCGTTCTGTTGGATCCCCCCAACCCCCACCATGATGTATGCCCATATAGTGGTAAGACTCTGCAAAAAAGCAGTCTTGGTGTGATCATACCGATGACTGTGTCAAAATTTGTTTGGTGTTTTGTCATACTGATATATATATCCACTTCTGCATTTTGGTGAAATATCCATACCCATACCCACAAAATGCCCAATCATATCAAGGTTGCTTCACTGTTTTACCAGTGCACATATGTACACTGGTCATGTAGATGAGCAGAATAGAAACAGCCCAAAGCTAAAGTAAGCCGTGTGCAATGCACAGCTGTGTACAAAATTTTGAGCGAACACTAAAACCATGAAGGATTTGAATACATTGGCTCAACTCTGGAAATGGCAAGTAATTTGGCACCCCAAAATCCAAGGAGATATATAGATGATGAGATTTCAGAAACATTCTTAGTACAGATGTATAGAAATACAATAGCAACAGGAACTTGAGAGTTAGTACTTGGTTAGAAGGGCATGCCTGAGTCAAAATAACTGTTTGCCATTCTGATTTGCAGTGTGCACATTAGCTGGTTTTAAACCAGTTCATTTATTGTGACTTCCCTAAAAAAATTGGGAATTGACAAGACAATTGACAAAAATTGGGAATTGAGACCAGATTGCCTGGGGGACATGAGTAACTATTCTCTGCAATAGAGATGCTGCTGCAGCTTAGAATACACATTTGAGTAACTTGTAATGTACACTGTCAGTGCTCAGTAAGCACAACAATATTCTATGACTCAGATGGTGTGTTTGAGATGGAAAACTTTCCCCTTCCATCTCTCCCTCTCCTATCTCCTCCTCAGAGGCATCCCGTATACATTGGGAAATCTGAACCTCAAACCACCTGGAACTGTCCCACCCCCGCCCCGGTTTGCCTTTGATGTCTTATTTACTAGTGAACCAAGTGAGATTCCATAATGCATGATGTTCAGAGAATGTCCAATACCCATGCAAAGCACAAAATGGGCATTTTCAAAGCAAGTTAGGAATGCACGGAAGCTAAAGATTTGGTTTTTATGAGTGCTTCCTAGTGAATCTCATAAATAGACATCCACTTTCAGTACAAGAGCTGGTAAGCCTGTCCATCTTTTATCTGCAGTGCAATTACATCCTGCATATCCAGTGAAAAACTACCAGTTGTTACAGCATCTACAACAACTGTTACAGAAATGGCTGTGCATGGAAGCCTGGAAAACCTTATATGGCAAAGCTGCAGTAGACTCCATGGCTGTTTCTTAAATTTTAGCAGCAGCATCAAATAGCTGAGGCAATGGAAATCTACATTCTTTGCTTGACCTTTGGATAATATTGATGCCCACTTGCCAAAGAAAATTCTTTAAGTAAAAGATAAGGGAAAGGGGTCGCACTAGTAATGCCGAGGATACTTGAAAGTTTAAGGTTAATCTTTTCATGTTAGAATCAAGGAGGGGAGTGTGTTGGTTAAGTATTATTCGTGGTTGGGAATCATACAGGGTTGAATCCAGCCTGCTTTTTCACTCACTTCTGGAGAAATGGTGACTGAGAGGTGACGTGATAGAGGTTTACAAAATTATGCATGGGATAGAGAAGGTAGAGAAAGAAATACTTTTCTCCCTTTCTTACAATACAAGAACTTGTGGGCACTCAATGAAATGAATGAACAGTAGGTTTATAACAGATAAAAGGAAGTACATCTTCACTCAAGGAGTAATTAATATGTGGAATTCATTGCCACAGGAAGTGGTGGTAGCTATAAGCACAGAAAACTTCAAAAGGGGATTAGATAAACATATGGAGCAGAGGTCCATCAGTGGGTATTAGCCACAAGGTATAGATGAAACACTATGTCTGCAGCAGTGATCTTATGTATTCTTGGTGATTGGGGGGCAAGAGTGGGAGGGCTTCTGGAGTTCTGGCCTGACTGTTGGACCTCCTGATGGCACCAGGTTTTTAGCCACTGTGTGACACAGACTGTTGGACGGGATGGGCCACTGGCCTGATCCAACATGCCTTCTCTTATGTTCTTATGACTCATAAGTATGCAGTGAAGCAAACCAGCTCTGCCCTTCTATAAGAGGCAGTGCTGAACTCTCTATTCCTTCCTATGATTACATTACCTTGTTCCCATGTGAAATGCCAGTAGAGTTCTGAATAAAATATGCAGATCAACAATGACTGCAGACACACAATGCAATTGAATGGAATGCGTTTGTTCCCACCACTCCAAAGAGACCACAAAATAAAGATCCAGAGCTAATAATGACCAAGGTATTTGCCATTGCGATTTGAGGGATATTAAATGACTATTTTGCTTTTGCAGAAAGGGCTTTGTTTACTGTCCTCTGAGAGTGAGAAAGTGATGGGATTCTGAATACCAATGCTACTTAAGACAATTTCTTATGATGTAATCGCTATTTCTTCCCCCCTCCCCCTCAGGTTGTATGTGTGTTTTTGATGCACCACAGTCTTAGGTAGAGAGAGTATGCTGACGATGGAGATTCAGGTAAAACCACTACTTCTCTTCATGCAAGCTACTAGCAAGCAGGAAAGAAGAGGCTGTTTTACCTCATTCCCACTGCACTGTAAGGCTCTCCTGATCTCCCAGTGGGGATTTTTGTAGTGTACAGTAGGCTGCCTGGGGAAAGGAAAGTTCTTGGGAAAGAAGTTATTATAGCAACTTTCCTGCTCGATCTAACTCATTGTTTCTGGCATGAATGCACTAGGTGAATTTAGTAGTCATTTTCTCAACTCTTTCTCCCTCCAATGTGCAGTACAGAAAAAAATATACTACTACTACTTTATGCGGCTGTTTAGTGAGAGATTAGTGAGAGAATATACGTCAAGTGTATTGAAAACTCTAATGTTAATAAGTATTATAACTGGAAGCCTGGCCAACTTTGTATGAGCCCAAACAATGGAGGGAAAGGGAGAGAGAGATTTTGCTGCATCCAGAAGTTTGTTCTATGGAAGAAGCTGGAAATATATATTCATATTCAGGTCAGGCATACACACAATTTCAAGTCAGTACCTATTTTAGAGTTACATGAAGAACTTAGGAAATAGACTTTCAAAAGAAGCAAATGGTATGGTTAATGAAATGTTCAATAAGAACGTTTCGTGCAGTTTACAGGAAGAACATTGCATGGTTTAGAAGAGGGACTTGAAGAAAAGATTAATATTATCAGTAGTTTCTGGGAGGAATAATTGCCCAGGTCTTATATAGTTAAATGGTTGTTGTTGTTCAGTCGCACAGTCGAGTCCGACTCTTCACGACCCCATGGATCATCTCCCGCCAGGCCCTCCTGTCTTCCACCGTCCTCTGAAGTTTGCTCAATTTCATGTTCATTGCATCTATGACACTGTCTAACCATCTCATCCTTTGCCATCCCCGTCTTCTTTGACCTTCAATCTTTCCCAGCATCAGGGTCTTCTCCAGTGAGTGCTCCCTTCTCATTTGGTGACCAAAGTATTTGAGCTTCAGTTTCATTATCTGGCCTTCCAGGGAACTGTCAGGGTTGATTTCTTTTAAGATTGACTGATTTGATCTTTTTGCAGTCCGAGGGACTCTCAAGAGTCTTCTCCAGCACCATAGTTCAAAAGAGTCTATTCTTCGGCGCTCGGCCTTCCTTATAGTCCAACTCTCGCAGCCATACATGACTACTGGGAATACCATTGCTTTGACCATGCGGACTTTTGTTGGCAGGGTGATGTCTCTACTTTTTACCATGCTGTTAAATGGTACACATAGTGTATCTAGCTCTTTCAGAAGACATTGTTATGCATAGCACTCTATGAATGTAGATGGAAGGGAGGTTATGTATCAGTAGAGGAAGTGCTTGTTGTACATAACTGTTATAAACAATAAGAAAAAATTGAACAGCTGAAGTTCAGTGCTGGAGTTTATAGCAATTTCTGGAAGTTGTTCCAAGGCAATATGTGGGTAGCTTCTTCTTGGCTTTACTGAATTAAATTACATTACAATACCAATATTGGCATTACAATATCAATAGCCCACGGAAGGCTCTATTAGGAACTATCGCTATTATGAATGTTGAAAGTCATAATTGATACCTGTGAATCTTTGATATGTCACCAGAGGAAATGAATTATTGAGAGACAGTATTTGTCTCACATCTTTGTTTGGAAGAAGATCTACCATCGAAATGGCAAGGCATTCCAGAGACCACTGTCACATTTTCTATTATTCTGTATATTTTCTACTATTGTTCACTTTTTGTATAATTTTGATTCTTAAAGAAAATTTATTAAGTGTCACATCATCACAGTTCTTTTTGGTTTTCGAATTTTACTGAATTAAAGTCATGATCATAATTGTGATTAATGTTTTTGTTTTATTTGCTTAGGAAAAAATATGATCACAGGTTGTAGGTATTTGTGTAGACCATTCTAAATTGGGTCTTGCACTGCTGTGAACAGCTGTGTAATGATGTGGAGCCACATCACCAAACTGTCCCTCGGCAGATAGGTAATAATGAAGGTAAACAGATATGGTAACAGATATCAAGGAAGAAATTAAATCATATATGTATGAGTTTGTAGCCCAACATATAATGCTAGCTAAATGTTATCTGATTTCAAGTTATTCTACTTAGGCTGTCCTGAACTCAAGTCCAACATGTTGCCAACGAATGCTGTGGCATCTGCTGGTGTATTTCATGGTGTCCATTTGGTTCTTTCCTAAAAGCAAAGAACCATCCCTGACATTCCCGCACTCTGATAGAGTCTGATGGAATCCCCAACATGGTGCCTACCAACACTTTCCTAGCACCTGCCCAATGTTTTGGGAAAGCGGGCTAGCCAGATTTTTTTATTTTGCCAGCAAGGCTTCTGGTTGGCCATTAGAGAGCTGATTGACTGTGCAAATTTTTAAAAAGTTCTTTTGGCATCAACTACTATCACAGCACAAGAATCGTCATTGCGTAACTGAAGGTAAACTGTGTTTATGCAAGAAAAATATTTTTGAACAGTACGTTCATTTTAAGATATACCGTTAAACACAGCTTTTGCTTGAAATGTTTTAAGTGGTATTATTAGAGTTACCCACGACTTCACTCCCTGACATTTAGTGGCTGGCTCCATCGCCTGTAGCAGCCATTTTATTTATTTATTTATTATTTATTTATTTATTTATTAAATTTGATTTACTAGGTCACCCTTCCCTACAGGTAGGGCTCAGGGCGGCTTACAACAGTATTATACATACAACTATATTAAAAACAGTCCAATAAATAACAATAAATAAAAAACAGTATATATACAATATTTAAGATGGCGGAAAATCCTAACTCCCTGGCCTCCCTGGGGGGAGGGGCTATGAGAAATGAGGAACCACATGAAAGGGCCAGAAGAAGTCCTGTCGCTGTCCTCAACCAAAAACCCAGTGGAATATCTCTGCCTGACATGCCCTGCGGAAAGGTTAACAGCTCCTGCAGGGCATGGATGTCTTCTGGCAGAGCATTCCACCGGGAAGGGGCTAGGGCTGAAAAGGCCGTGGCCCTGGTCGAGGACAGCTGGACCTCTCTCAGGCCGGGGACCACCAGCAAGTTCTTATTTCCTGACCATAATGCTCTTCCAGGGGCATACTGGGAGAGGTGGTCCCAAAGATATGTAGGTCCCTGACCGCTAAGGTCCTTAAAGGTCAAAAACAGAACCTTGAACCTGATCCGGTGCTCCACTGGAAGCCAAAGCAGCTCACGCAGCACTGATTGAATATATGCTATGCGAGGGGTAAGGACCCGAGCAGCTGCATTTTTGACCAGTTGAAGCTTCCGGGTTAGGCACAAGAGCAGGCCCGCATAGAGCGAATTACAGTAGTCCAGCCTGGAGGTGACTGTTGCATGGATTACCGTGGCTAGGTCAAGGCAAGACAGGTAGGGAGCCAGCTGCCTGACCTGGCAAAGTTGGAAAAATGCCAGGTTGGCAACCATCGCAACCTGGGCTTCCATAGCTAAAGAAGAATCCAGAGTCATGCCCAGGCTCCTGACAGTCTGTGCTGGTGATAGAGGCACACCCTCAAGAGTCGGGAGCTGATAACCCAGTGGAGGCTCCCCCCCACCCAGCCACAGAACCTCCGTCTTTCCTGGATTCGGTTTCAGTCGAGACTGTTTTAACCATCTCACCACAGCCTCCAAACCCTCAGCAAGATTCCCTGGGACGGTATCTGTCCGGTCACCCATCAGCAGGTATAGCTGGGTGTGATTGGTTCCACCTTCCTGCAGCAGCCATTTTGTGACTGAGCCCACCACCCTGTGTCAGAATTCTGAAGATGCCTATAAGATGAAAAAGGTTGGGGTCCCCTGGAGTAAAAGGTGCTTCAGAAAAGCCTGGAGACATCCCCACCTTTTATTCTGCAGGGCACAGAGGTTTAGAAACAGCTGCTTCAATCATAGGAGCTTCCAATATTTTGTGATAAATCCCACCAGCCCCTTTTATGCCACAAAACGACTTGTATGCCCATTACAAGAGGACAATGAAAAGGAAAATTTCACATTGGGCTGGATCCCACATTTTCTGTTTTGTTAGTAGAGGCACTTACTTCTTGCCGAAGGAGATGTCTCCTGAGTCCTGACACAAGACGCTCAGTAGAAAAGAGCAAGAGTCCAGTAGCACCTTAAAGACTAACAAAATATGTGGCGGGGTATGAGCTTTCATGAGTCACTGCTCACTTCTTCAGATACAGCTGGAATGGGAGTCCATCTGTCCTAATTATTGAAAAGTGGAGTGATTTCAGATGCCGAATGACATTAGCAGGCAAATGACAATAGCAGGTGAATGACAATGGTACTGTTGTGAATGACAATAGCAAGACACTCAGAGCATCTTGAACCTCTGGAATAGTCCTTCCACCAAACTGAAAATCAAAGGGCATGTGTCACTCTAAAATATATGTCTCTATGCTGATTTCCACACTCTGCATCCAAACCCTGCTCCAAACCTCAAAACTGCCTCTCCTTGGTGGTAGCCAAGTTGGTAGGTATAGATGCTGGCAATGCTCCCTCTAAGTGATGGAATCTTGTGAGCAAAAATTCTACTTTGTGAGCTACTGGCATTAGAGTTGTGAGCGAGCGATTTGGCTGCTGCATAAATTAGTTTGCTCTGGAGCCATCCTTCCTGAGCGAAAACAAAAATGTGCGAGCCAGAGGCTAAAAAGCGGTGAGCTAGCTCACACTAACTCAGCTTAGAGGGAACACTGGATGCTGGCACCTCCTCCTAAGTAACAACACATCCATGTTGTTTTGTTTTTCATTTTGAACCACCATAGAGCAGAAAGCTTTCTGTCACCAGCTGAAGCAGACATCCTTCATCCATAGCTGGGAGAGGCAGGATTTAGCACCTTAACAACTCAGTTCTATGCATATTTACTCTGAAATCCCACCAAGATCAATGGTACATATTTCCAAGTAACTGTGCATAGGATTGTATCCAAAGCTTCATGACAAAAGGCTAACTTAGAAGAGAAGTATGCACCACTGAGCATTCTTGGTAGCCAAGCCCCAAATTTCTTGAACACTTTGAAGCACACACTTGGTGCTATTGAACTTCTCACCTTAAGGCCTGCTCGGGGCATAATTATGCTAGAGTGCACAGCAAATGTGAACTGAAGGTATACTACCATAGACAAAAGCAACTGATGTGAAGAAGCATATGTATTTCCATGTAGTCAGCACAGCCCAATGCCCAGCAATGCACATATAGCCAAGATGCTGAGGGACAGAATTAAGTAAACCGGTTATGTGCTGGCTTAAATTACACATCACAGTTTTGGGAACCAAAAGGCCATGAGCAAAATGAGGTCAACATTGTGTGTGTGTGTGTGTGATTGGTAGTAAATTTCTAATTAGAGATCAGGCAAAATTTTCCGCAAATAATTCTTGGTCTGAAAAATCTTTTTGAAAAGGAACATTTAGCAACACTTTATTGTTTCAAAACAAAGATCTTTTGCTATTTTAAAATGTTTTCTTACTTTGATTCCCCCAATACTGACCTTTTAAAACTCTTTTCACATTTGTCTGATTCCTTATGAACTTTTGTTGTGATCTTTGCTCCCACCTTGTGTCTATATCAAAATAATATACTTTTGGGGAAGGCAAAGGTTTCCCTTCCTCGAAAGCTAGTCAAATCTGACTCTAGTGGGCAGTGCTCATCTCTGTTTCCAAGCTGAAGAGCCAGTGCTGTCCTAAAACTTCTCCATGGTCATACAGCCAACATGACTAAACACCAAGGTGCACGGAATGCTGTTACCTTCCCACCGAAGTGGTACCTATTTATCTACTTGCAATTTCTTGCTTTTGAATTGTTAGGTTGGCAGGAGCTGGGGCCAGAGACGGGAGCTTACTTTGTCATGTGGCACTAGGGTCTTGAACTGCCAAACTACAGACCTTCTGGTCTGCAGCGCAGCGTCTTAACCTATAAGTCACTGCAGCCCCTTTTGGGAAGAGGCTGCTACAAATGCGTAGGTAAATGGATTATTTTTAAAGGCAGCATATTTAGTTACCTCTGTTCCACTTAGTTTCACAACAACCCTTTAAATTGGTTAGACTAAGAGGGAATTACTAACTGGAGATTAACCAATTTACCGTATGATCAGGTAGGATTTGAATCTGTGTCTCCCCAGTCATAGCCTAATGAGATATATAGACATTTTGTTGGTGACCTTGCCTCAACCTTATCTCCATGCCAAGAAAAAGTTCAGATTCAAAACTGCTGTATGACAGGGAAATGTGAAAGGCACCGGAGTCATGCCATAATATAAACTGGCAATGCTATGCTAAAGCTATTTAGTGGAGGAAATGGGTTCCAGATCCAGTGGTTTACACTGCAGCTAGATTAATTTATTTGCAAATGCCAGAGTAAGTGAATATAGAATATCAACTCCATCACTGGCATTTGCCATGGAGTTTCATAAACTGTAGATGGCATACCTTGTGAGGTATCAAAGACTCTCAGTTTTTCCATTCTTTAACTATCACATTTTTATTCTGCCCTTCCTCCAAGGAACTCAAGACAAAGTACATGCCCTTCCCCATCTTACTGGACACAGGAAAGTTCACTAGCAAAAGAGCTGACACTTCCAAGTTGTGTTGCTTTTTTAAAAAAAAATATCACAGAATTATTATTTATGAGATTCAAGGAGCTGAATATTTGGATTAGCAATTTATAAGAAAGGAACAAAGGCAGCACTTGTAAAGCACCTCGCAAGCAGCACCATGCCACATACAACTTTTACCCCGTAATTAGTCTTGGCAGGTATGTGACCCATGTTTCTGATGTTGCTTAGTCTAATAGTGAAAGAAGTGTGCAGCAGAGAGTTAATTTACATTTCACCTTCCTTTCTAAGAGGCTCTCAGTCATATAGGGTATTTCCCCCCTTATTAACCTTGCACGCCATGTGGCTCTTTCTCCTGAAAAAGTATAAAAGCATTACAAGGTTAATATGGAAATCTAGGTTAAAAATGTTATATGTCACTAGCAAAGGCCAGGAATTACTTGGCTGCTACCAAGGGAGAAGACAATGAGTTTCAGGGGCAATTGAACACCGAATTTCCCATTGTATCACAATTATAGAAACAAATGGACTGTGATAAGCAGGGATTTAGAGCTGTGTACCTAATTACGGCACTTCATCAAAAAAGCTGCAGTCTTAAAAGGCAACAACATTTAAAGGCATAAAATAGTGTCAGGAGTCTCGTCCATGTATTCAGTATAAATTTAGGGAAGGAACATTATTTTACAAATTCTGAATGTGATTTGTAGGCTTAAAGTAAGTAATCAATAAACAGAAAATATACTTGAAAACACATGCACATACACACACTTGGAGGAATATAAAATGGTTTATGTTTTTATTTCCTCTGGCTTTTGACTCACTTTTTATCAGAATTTGCCTTTTTGATTTCCCCCCTTTGGAATCTCTCCTGTATTTTTGATTATAAACTGATTCTGAACTGTGTATGCTCTGATCTACATTCTTCTATTATATACTGTTTGTAATTATGTGAATTCTTTTACTGTCTGCTTTTATTTTTGTTTATTAGCTGACTTATTTATTTCATTGCATGATTCTATTGATGCAAATTGTGTTGCCCAATATGTTGAAGAACATGTTAGGTCTGTGACAAAAGTCAGCACTGTATAGTGGTCACGCAGGGCTATTTTGGGGCAGGAACACACAGGAACGGAGTTCTGGCTGGCTTCAGAGTTGGCCATGCCCACTACAGCCAAAACCTCTGCGTGCGTGGCTACAGAGGGAAGGCCTGGAGAGTGACCTCCCGGTGACTCCAAGGCGGGCGGGCTAGGGGGGGCTGGAAGGATCGGGGAGGCATTTAAATGCCTCCCCATGCCTTCCCTGGTCTGTCCAAGGGCCGGCTTGTCTGGGCTCCCCACAGCTGCGGGGCGCTCGGGCAAGCCAAGGGAAGGCATGGGGTGTGGCCTAATATGCTAATAGGTTTCTGCTGTTGGGTGTGGCCTATTATGCTAATGAGTTCCCGCTGGGCTTTTTCTACAAAAAAAGCCCTGGTGGTCAGAATGTCAGAAAAGCATGTGAGATACCAGGTTCAAATCCCCACTTTGTCATGAACCTTGGGTGCTACTCTATTGCCTAACCTATCTCTCAGGGTTGCTGTCAATATAAAACAGTAGCAAGAACAGTGTACACCACCCTAGGCTTCTTGGAGTAATGGTGGTATAAAAGTTCACTAAATATATAATAAATTGTCCAACATAAGCAATTGGCTGACCCGCTAGGTTTGCAGAAAAATCTGAAAAGTAAAATAAAATAAAATAATAACATTGGGGGAGTTAAATTGCCCCTGAATTTTTTTTTAAAAAAATCTGCGCATGCACAGGCAATGCACTTACTGTAGTGCAGCTGGAAAGTTGCCTGGTGGTTGCTGTGGCAACAGAGTGCTGGATCTGTCAGCAAGGGATAGTGGAAGCCTCTGCAAGTCCACTCAGAGCAGCTCCAGGTGAGCAGCCAAGAGGGGAGGGAAAAGAAACCTCGGTGAGTCTACTTGGTGCAGCTCTGAGTGAGCCACCAAGAGTGTGTGTGTGTGGGGGGGGTGTCGGCATATTGTATTATATGTATGCAAGATGACAGCCAATGATGCACACATGTCAGATTAAACTGATCTGGGTGACAGGTAAGACTGTCATGTGACAGGGTCACCAGATGCAAGTTGCACTAGGTTGCATCAGCTAATTAACTATGTCACCATGAGTTGGCAAAATGACTCTGATTGGTGCAAGTACTGTATATATGTAATGTAGTCCAGAGGCAAGTGTTCCACACCAGTGGAAGAGTGTATTGCGAAGCACCTTGTCGGTCAGTTCTATGAACCTGGGATACCGCATGGTGGAATGGACTGTGTAAATAACTGTAAATAAAAGCCACTGTATATAGCTCAGATACAGCATCCTGATATCATTATTATTCAGACGTTCTGCGCATGCCGTCAGGGTTATGGGCCCAGAGGTGCGCTACTGAGCTGGAGTACAGTTGGAGAAGGCTGCACTGAGCTGAGGAAGTTTGCCAGGTCCAAATTGGTGAGCTACAGCGTGCATGTCTTCGGAGGAGGAAGAGGACGTCTTCCAGGCAGTAACACAGTCCACGGACGACAGCTCGTCCCAGTCCGGCTCGGAGGAGGCGGGAGAGACAGAGGACGCCGTCCAGCAGCAGATACCAAGTGGAACCGGTGAGCTTATCAGCATGGCTTTGGCTCCAACAGCCGTGTTTGTTGAAAAGCTGAGTTACACCAATTATACAGTGTGGGCTATGAAGATGCAGCACTTCCTTGTAAAGGAAGGGCTGTGGACATTTGTTTCAGCCCCCCCAGCGGCTCCCACGCCAGAGGAGAAAATACAAATAGACAAGGCACTGGCTTTTATAGTCTTGAGTGTATCGGACTCACAGCTGGTTTATCTATTTGGGAAGACCTCGGCAAAGCAGGCATGGGACGCTCTGGCAAATATTTATGTACAAAAAACCTCAGGCTCAATAATTACCCTCCTGAGGAGATTGTACAGGACTGTTATGGCAGAAGGAGATGATTTAAGAGGGCACTTAGACTCTTTAAATGAGTGCTTTCAACTTCTTACTGAGAGGGGCAAACAAATCTCTCAAGAAGACCAGGTCTACACAATTTTGTGCTCTTTGCCTGAATCCTTTGAGCCGACCCTGGCAGCTCTAGAAGGGGTAAAGCCCGAGGATCTTTCAATTGATTATGTGACCGGAAGATTGCTTCAAGCCGAACAGAGGGGCCGGCAGAGGGAGTTGGCAAACGGCCATCCTGGGAACAACGCCAGCAGGTCCGGGACGGCAGCCAGCTACTCCGGGAAGCAAGCCAGCTATTCTGGGAAGCAAGCCAACCAAAGCAGGTGTTTAGCCAGCCTGCAGCATACGAGTCAGCGACAGGATGAGAAAGCATCTTCGCTTCTACACGTGAAGGCACGCAGATGTTTTTTGTGCAATGAAACCGGCCACATCAAAAGATTTTGCCCGCGGAAGAAAGAAAGGGCCACCAACGTTCTCAAGGACGGAGGCGGTGTCAAGCCTCAACATGTGGCCACCCATCAAGCAACATTGGTGACAGCGTCAGGGTCTTCTGAAAGGGACAAATGGGTCCTGGACTCTGGCGCATCCCAGAATTTCACAAGGGACGCAAGCTTGCTGACTGACTCTCAGCCAGCTAGTCCAGCACACGTGAGTTTGGCTGATGGTGCACCAGCATCAGCAAATGTGCAAGGAACAATTTATTTTCATTGTTTGAATCATGCTTTTGAAAATGTGTTATGCGTTCCTAGCCTCCAACACAACTTATTAAGCATCGGTGAATTAACTAAAGCTGGGTTCAGGGTAACATTTACTGAACAGCAATGTGTGATACAGAAGGCAGATAAGGTCCTTGCCACTGGCAAAGTGGAGAATGGTGTATATATTCTTGATAACGTTCCAGGGCAAGTGAAAACTGTAATTAGCAATCAAGCATTGCATGATGAATGTATCCACATGTACCATAGAAGGCTGGGGCACATGTCATTCTCAACATTAGAGAAAACGTTTGCATGTCTAGGGCATGATAGGTTAAAGAAATGCCAAATGTACTTAGACTGTGATATATGCAAGCAGAGTAAATCACGCACACACCCAGTAGCTAAGGCTAGTCAAAGGTCCACAGATAAAGTATTGGCCCTAGTACACGCCGACGTAATAGGACCCTATCAAAATAGCTTATCGGGTAAACGATATGGGCTTTTGATTGTTGACGACCACAGCAGGTACTGTTGGTCATTTCCTATGCAGAGGAAATCAGAGGTATGTGAATTAATTAAGACATGGGCAAAAAAGGTGCAAAAACAGTTAGGAACAGAAATTCAGCAGCTTCAAACTGATTTTGGAGGTGAATTTATGGCTACTGATTTGCAAAAATGGTTAAAGGCACAAGGTATTGAACACAGAGTGGCTAATACAGCCTGTCCTCAGGAAAATAGCATTGTGGAAAGACGAGCAGGAATTATACAAACGGTGATGCACTCTATGTTATTAGATTCTGGTTTACCAAAGTCCTTTTGGGCAGAGTGCTTGAGATGTGCCACCTACAATGTCAACAGAGTTTGGTGTAGAACAATTGAAGACATTCCCTATAGGGCTCTCTATGGTAAAAATCCTTCTTTGAAGCACCTAAGAATTTTTGGGTCAAAGGCATGGGTGAACATACCTTTAAAGCAAAGAAGAAAGGGAGGTCCCAGGGCACAAAAATTAACTTTCATTGGTTATCAAACTGGAATGAAAGCATATCGTTTTGTGAACGCTCACAACATGTTGGTATTCAGCAGGTCTGCAAATTTTTGCGAGAATGCCAACTGGTCACACATTCATGCTAATGAAACTCCCCAGCAGATCATGTTACCAATTACTGACAGTACAGGGGGAACAGAGGTGAAGCAGGAAGGTGCCGAAGCAGCACCGCAAGTCTCTGATACTGGTTCAGGTTCTCCACAAATACCCAGAGTGTCTACAAGAATTACTAAGGGAATACCACCTCAGAGATATGGTATAAATAATGTATTTGTAAAGGTACCTGAAACATACACTGAAGTGTTATCTCTAGCAGCTACCGAACGCCAGGCTTGGGAAGCAGCAATGCAAACTGAGTATCAGTCTCTCAGAGCACACGAGGTATTTACTCCCACTGAGTTGCCTAGGGAACGGAAGGCAATTGGGTGTCGATGGCTCTACAAGTTAAAACACAAGCCGAATGGTGAGGTGCTCTACAAAGCACGTCTGGTCGGTAAAGGCTTTGATCAGAGGCAATATCAAGATTATGATGAAACTTTTCAAAGCACGGTCAGAAATGAAACAATAAGGGTTGCTCTGGCTGCGGCTGCAGCAAAGGGGATGAGAGTGAGACACTTTGATATTGAAACCGCGTACTTGAATGCTCCTTTGAAAGAGGAAATTTACATGGAACAGATACCTGGGTTTCATTCAGGGTCTGATACATCTGTTCTAAGGTTAAACAAAGCTCTTTACGGGTTAAAGCAGAGCGCGTTTGAATGGGGACGATGTCTTCATAATGCTCTGGTAAATAAAGGTTTCAAACAGAGTATAGCTGATCCATGTTTATACAGCAAAGAGTTAAAAGGACAGCTTTACTGGCTCTTTTATTATGTAGATGACCTTTGTTTATTGTACACGTCACAACAACAATTGGACTGGTTTACAGAAACATTAAGATCAGTGTTTAACATGAAGGATCTGGGCGAAATACAGAGTTATCTGGGTGTACAGATAAGCAAGAATGAACAAGGTAATTACACTCTTTGCCAAGAGCAAAAGATCTTGCAGCTCATTGAAAGGTTTGGCATGAGTGAAGCTCACGTTACTGAGACGCCTGTAACAGTAAACTACCTAAAAGAGGAGCAGGGAGAAATGTTTCCTCACAAACAGTTATATCAATCGTTGGTTGGGTCTCTACTGTATTTGTCATGCTGCACAAGGCCAGATATCTCTATAGCTGTGCATTGGTTGTGTCAACAATGTCAATGTCCTTATCAAAGAGACTGGGTTGCAGCAAAAAGAGTGCTCCGGTACCTTAAGGGCACAGCAAGTGAAAAATTAGTGCTAAAGGTGGATGCACAAACAGACGGTCTGTCAGCCTTCAGTGATGCAAGTTGGGGGGAAAGGCCGGATTCAAGGTCGACCACAGGGTTCACAATTTCTGTATTAGGTGCCCTGGTGGGATGGAAATCAATCAAACAGGCACATATTTCATTAAGTTCCTGTGAATCGGAATTCTCCGCTATAAGTGATGTAATTATTCAGTTGGAATGGTTTCACCAATTATTAAAAGACTTTTGCATAAAGTGTGATTTACCTATCAAGGTTTTTTGTGACAGCTTGGCAGCTGCTCAGTTGGCTAAAAATCAAGGGGTAAAAACCAGAAGTAAACACATCACAATCAGGTATCAGAATGTAAGGGTTGCTGTGTGTACAAATTTTATTAACATTCAGTACTGTAATTCTGAGGATAACCTGGCTGATTTATTTACAAAGTGTGTACCTGTAAATAGATTTAAAGTGTTAAAAAGTAAACTATCATTTGTATAGGCTGTATCTTGGGAGGCGTGTTGGCATATTGTATTATATGTATGCAAGATGACAGCCAATGATGCACACATGTCAGATTAAACTGATCTGGGTGACAGGTAAGACTGTCATGTGACAGGGTCACCAGATGCAAGTTGCACTAGGTTGCATCAGCTAATTAACTATGTCACCATGAGTTGGCAAAATGACTCTGATTGGTGCAAGTACTGTATATATGTAATGTAGTCCAGAGGCAAGTGTTCCACACCAGTGGAAGAGTGTATTGCGAAGCACCTTGTCGGTCAGTTCTATGAACCTGGGATACCGCATGGTGGAATGGACTGTGTAAATAACTGTAAATAAAAGCCACTGTATATAGCTCAGATACAGCATCCTGATATCATTATTATTCAGACGTTCTGCGCATGCCGTCAGGGGGGGGCTTGGCAAGCCTGCTCAAAGAATAAGGAAGCTTTGGCAGGCCCACATGGTAGACTCTGGGAACCGCTCAGTGACCGTCTGCCACCAGGGCAGAAGAAGAGAGCCTCACAGGGCTCAGCTGCTGCCACGGTGCACATTGGGAGCCACCTGGGGCCTGGCCTTGGCAGCAGGTGACATCAGGATCTGCATGGGGCCTGGCTGCCATGGTGGCGGATGCAGGGAGCTGCTTGAGGCCCGGCCACCGCAATGCATACTGGGAGCCATCTGGGGCTTGGAGTGGCTCCTAGACACTGCCGTGGTGAGCCCCCAAAGTGAGTGCTAGGGCCTGGATGTACTGGCTCAGCGATGGGTGGGGGATAGACGGGATTCTCCCCTGTGAGTAGTTGAGTGCCAAGGGTGAGAGGTAAGTGGAAGAGAGCCAGGGTCTGGGGTGAGTGAATGCCAAGGGTGGCAAGTAGGTGAGAAGAGAGCAAGGATTTGGGGTGAGTGAATGCCGGGGGGGCGGGGTTAGATATGGAGATCAGCAAGAGCGGTGGGTGAGTAGATTTTCAAGGATGGGAGGTAGGTGGGAGAGCAGCAAGGGTGGGGTGAGTGGAGTGCTAAGGGTGGTGGGGGTAGGTGGAGAGAGCAGCAAGTGTTGGGTAGACTGATGGAGAAAATGGGGGAGGGGCAAAAGGGATGAGGGATAGATTGACAGATAAGGGGAATGGGAGAAAGGGGGGAAATGGGGGGTAGGTTATCACAGAAAGGGGTAGATTGACAGAGAAGGGATGAGGGACAAAAGAGATGGGTGTAGGTAAAGAGATCAGGGAAAGGGTAGAAAGAGGGGGAAGATTGATGGAGGAAAAGGGAAGGGAACAAAGAGGGGGGAAGGATTCACCATCTCCGCAAGTTTCATGCGGGTCCTCACTTGTCTCCTTATAATTGCCTTCAAGATTCAGTCCTTTGTAACGTGGGGTATTTTCTGTGTCATAGTGTAATGGGGATGGAGGACAAAATTCTCAAGGACTTGATCAGTCTGAGGAAGACAGACAAGGTTCTGCTGGTTTTTCAGGCAGAAATCTGCTAGTATCATCTCCCCAATCCTCCCTTTCCTCTTCCGGCTCTTTAGAATGGCTAAAGCCCATAGCTTTTGGCATATATAGCACTCGGGGCAAAATTCCGGGTCTTAACAAATGGGTAAAGCTTCCTATGGCAGCACTGTGCCATAGCAGCAAGGCCACCAGGCCAAGCACATCTTCCTGCTGCATCTTCTGCCTCTGGGGAAAGTGATACTTGCTTGCCATTTCCATTTCCATAGAAGGAAGCTGGCAATGGTAGCAATGTCAGTGTTAATACCATTCTTTTGCCACTATCCTGGTAGGAAAGGGTGGTGTTTGCAGGGCAGATGCAATAGAGTTGCCCTGATGGAAGGTCAGAATTCTGTTCAGCGGCTGTTGTAGACTTCTCTGCCACCGTCACCAAATGCCAATATTGCATGTAAGGCATAGCCTAACCCCAGCCTGCCAGTTGCTCTTCTGCTGTTTGTTTTGTGAACCGTCAAGACCAAGTGTGAATGTGGGCATGCACAGAGGGTTGAGGGGGGAGTTAGGCCAAGTTGGAATGACCTCTGCCTGCTCCAGTCACTTTACCTTTCCTGGCACCACTCTGAAATATGGGGCTTGGAGTCCCCTCGGGGCAGCACACAGAGGATGTTAGGCTAGCTAAGCAATGCAGTTTAGGAGACTGTTTATATTGCCTCTGTAACTCCCTCTTGCCATTTATATTAATGCTGTGATCACTATCAAAACAGAGGAGAAAGTGGAGGAGAGGTCTTTGTAGCGCCAGTGGCATCATAAACTGAAGCATGCTTGAAGTTTACATGTAAAAATATCCTGCACATCAGAAGGTGAGAGGAATCCCCTTTGACAATGGCTCTGTGTCAGAGGAATATCATTGAAAACAGGATCAGAACTGGAAAGGCCCTTTCAAGATCTAAAATTCTGGCCTTTATTTTCTTTCAGATCCATGTGAGTTTTTAGGGTGAAAATAACAGGGAATGGCCTGATTGGCAGCTAAGCATTCTGATTTTGGATTTGAATCAAATATGTAGGTGGTCTGCAACACTGGACATAATAATTTTCTTTAATAATATCAGATTCTTTTTTAAATTTACAGGATTGTAATTCCAAAGGCCCAAGCAAAAGTGCCTTCAAGTTTCCAGTTAATAAATAGCATACTGCCTTGCATTCCTTAGACCATCCTCAGGATACTGTTCCACCAAATGACCTCTGCAGCAGCAGCAGTAGCGGCAGTAGCAGCAGCAGCAGTAGCAGCAGCAGCAGCAGCAGCAGCATCATGTTTGACAGCAATTGTAGTTTGCATGCACATATGTAAAAATAAATACATTCCATTACACTGTTAACTTACCACTAAAGTGTTGGGTGGAAAATGAAAACAATCTGTCAGCAGGTGTCTACAAAATTACGTATTAACTTTAAAAAATGCCTGTGAATTTTCCTTATAATAACAGAGAAGTGAGAACATTCTGTTTCCGTACTAAACCTTTGTGTGGAATCTCAGTGTTCCCATATCACAGCATGAATCGTATGGGAGCTTGAGTATAATTTGCTAGTTTTTGTATTACAGGGTAACCACGTAAGAAAAAGGGACTTCTCACTCACCCACCCACCCCTTCTTGTCTTCAGGATTTGTTATACAATGAAGCATGACTGCAGTTACTTGAAGGAAAGAGAAAGAAATTTATGTCAGGGAACATTAAAATGCAAATTCAGTGGGATGGAGAGGGGTTGTTTGTTTATATGGGAGCCTTTTACAGTTTTAGAATAATAAATAAATGCACAGTTGTGTTTGAAAATCTGGCCCACTGTTGAGACCAGATTGTGGGTAAGAGTATCAAGAAAGCATGGCCTTGCCCAGACCTGGAAAGCCCAGGCAAGCCTGATCTTGTCAGCTCTCGGAAGCTAATCAGGGTTGACTCTGGCAAGTACTTGGATGGGAGATCTCCTTGAAATACCAGAGGCAGGAGGTGGGGCAGGCTTTATTCAGCCACCTCTCTGAATATCTCCCAGGTCCCCAGTAAGGGTCAGTTACCTCCAGGGGTCATTTCGTAGAAAAAGAGCTGCAGGAGTTCATTAGCATATGGTATGCTAATGAGGTACTAGGCTATTAGCATAATGGCTTATTAGCATATGTAATGCCCCCTGACGTCACCGGAAGTGATGTCAGAAGGGGAAGCAAAAGGGGGGGGAAGGCATCTTCAAAAGCCTCCCCTTCCCTTCCCCAGCCTGAGGGGGGAAACGAAGAGAGAAGGAGTTTAAAGTTTTAAACCTTTCTCCCTAGAGTTGGGCTGCAGAAGGAGGAAAGAGGGAAGGAAAGAGAGAGAGAGAGTAGAGAGAAGGAATGAAGGAAGGAAAGA
>NW_015169862.1:89518-113412 GCF_001447785.1 Gekko japonicus | reverse complement strand
AGGAGAGAAAGAAAGGCGGGAAAGAAAGAAAGAGTGAGAAGGGAAGAAGGAGGGAAAGAGGGAAAGAAAGAGAAGGAAAGAAGAAGGAAAAGAGGAGGGAAGGAAGAGAAGGGAGAGAAAGAAAAGGAGGGAAAGAAAAGGAAAGGGGAAGGAAAGGAGGGAAAGAAAGAGGGCAAAGAGATGGGGGGAGGCTCTCCCACCCCCCCACTCCCCCAATCAAGCTTTCGCCACCCCCCACAGATCTCTCACTTACCCTGGGAGGTGGCGGGGAGCATCTTCTGGCCTTCCCCTGGGCCGCAGTGCTCTGACGCTGGCCCGGGGAGGCGGCGACTGGCCTCCTTGGACCTCCCCGGGGCCACAGCGCTCTGGCGTGGGCCCTGGGAAGCCAGCGACAGGCCGTAGGACAGAGAGCTGGGGGCGGGGCTTGCTGCCACTGCCATTTTGCCAGCTCCTTGGAATATGATAGATACACCAAGAAAGAAGTGATATTCTTTAATGAACATCGAAGTACTTTCAGAGAGCAATGCTATACATTGCAATAAAACTACAGATAAAAATAGCCATATTTCTTTGTTTTGAACAAAGTTATTTCAGTTATGAATATTTAGACTGTACTAGATGAACTAATTTGGAAGACAATTATTTTGGGCACTTTTTGTGCTGTACAGAAACATTCATGTCCAGAAGGTATTAAAGGCCATACTATAAATAACATTAGGCCACAAAGTGGTTTGGTAGAGACAATAGAAAAACAGATAAGGAAGGAATGGAAGGAATTCTCTCAGGACCTATGATGGGTGGTTCAAATAGCACAGCTAAAAAAATTCAGAGGCATTTTGAATCAACTCACCTAGACTTTTGCCCTTATATACAATACTCTGACTAGTTTAGGCCAATGTAGATATTTCTTGTACCAGTTATTCCACTAATCTTATAGTCTAATAATGAAGTCAGGCAAATTGTTGTATACTTAAATCTGGTGGCTGGAGCTGTGAATGGGCAAGATGGATCTTTCTACAAACCTGAAAAGGGACCCAGGTTTGCCAAAAAGTGTGAGCTCTAAAAAAAAAAAAAATACACTGGGGAGTTTAAAAAACCCCAAAATGATAAAGGAAGCATCTGTAGCTTTTTAAAAAATGGGTTCTCTCAGTGGCTGTTGCTAGACAACCGCAGTACTCCAGGCTGGGGTTTTGTGAGTAAAAAGGCAGGAGGAGGGGCAGAGCCCTTTCCAGGCCTATTTTGGCTTTTGAGGGAGGATTCATTGGGGCGAGTCCTGGTCAGGGTTGTCAAATCCAGGTTAGGAAATTCCTAGAGACTTTGTGGTGAAGTCTAAGGAGTGCAGGGTTTGGGGAGAGGAGAGGCCTCATCATGGTATAATGCCACAGTCCATGCATTTTCTCCAGGGGGACATCTCTCTGTTGTCTGGAGTTCAGTTATAATTCTGGGGGATCTCCAGGTCCCACTTGGAGGCTGGCAACTATAGGCCTGGCAGCACCTTCTGGGTGACTTGATACCACCTGACTTGCATAAGTCAACTATGTCTGGCTATTTGTTACTGTTTAATAGCAGCCACCCTATGAAAGCCAGTGTGGTATAATGGTTAGTGTTTCAGGATAGGGTCTGTGAGACCCAGGTTCAGATCCCCATCTTGCTGTGGGAGATCACTGGGTGATTTTGGACCAGTCGCATCTTTTCAGCCTGACCTACCTCACAGGGCTGTTGTGTGGATAAGAAGGAGGATAGGAGACTAATATAAGTTGCTTTAGTCCCCACTGTGGAGAAAGGTGGGGCATACATGAAGTAAAAGGTAGGTTGATGAATGGCTGAGAAGGAGAGAATGAGGTAGGGAAAAGGGAGAGAATATGGGAGTTGCCAAGAGGAGGGAAACAGGAAATAGTGTGGAGAGGGGGGGTCACTGGAAAAGTGAGGCACCCCCACAAGTCCTTGAGGTCTGACCCAGTTGCTGGCATCACAGAACTGGGTCATGGTTTTCCTAGGTAGAGGCTGCCGGGCAGGGGAGCTTAAGACATAGGGGCAGATAAAGTTAGGTTGGCTGTTGGGGGGGAAGGAGATATGGTTGCCAATGATAGGTTAGGAAATTTCTAGAGATTTGGGGGGTGGAGCTTGGCAAGGGTGGGGTTTGAGAAGGGGAGGGACCTCAGGAGGGTATAATATCATAGAAACCATCTTCTCCAAAGCAGCTATTTTCTCCAGGGAAGTTAGGGTCCCGGTCACACGGAATGTTTTGGCCCAGGAGAGGGACGGATTGGGGGCGCAGCAAATGGGCGCGATCTCACCGCAACATCTGGGAAGTGGCACGCACCCGTCCCCAATCCGTCCCTAAAGCCGGAAAACCCGCTGCAAAAAAGAACCTCCTACAGAGGAGGACTTACCATGAATGCCGCATCAAGCGCGGCCGTGGGATCACCAGCGCGCCCGTTGTCCGGAGCAATCCAGGCTCCTGGCCGAACTGCGCATGCGCACACATGCACAGTTTGGCTGCTGCGCTCTGCCTTCAGTGGCTTCCCCCCCGGCATCTGATCGTGCCGGGGAGGAACTGCGCAGCGGCTCAGGGGATCTACGTGATCCCACCGCCGCGTGTCTCTTTTGGTGCATGCTTTCAAAAGCCGCACTTTGCCCGTGCTCCCCCCCCCCCGTGTGGCAGAGGCCTAGGATTATCAACCTAGGGGCTGGAGATCACCTAGAATTACACTGCTCTCTAGATGACAGGGAAAATAGCTGCTTTGGAGGGTGGACTCTATAGCATTATACCGTGCTGAGGTTGCTGCCCTCCCCAAAGCTTGCCCTCTCAAGGCTCCATCCCCAAATCTCCAGGAATTTCCCAATTTGGAGCCAGCTATCCTAAAGGGAACTGATCTCTGTAGCTGGGAGATCTACTGTGATTCAAGAGATCTCCAAGTTGGCAACCCTAGAAGGAGAGAAGAAAGCAAAAAAAGGTGAGAGGCTATGGTGATTTCAGGAAAGGGAAAGAGTGAGGGAGGGGAAAGAAAGATTCCTTCCTCAAATCCTTATGGTTTCCAGCTTGCAATGATTTAGGACACCTTGACTCAGTTCAGACGCCACACAGAATTGTGGCTTAGGTAAACTAACCATGATTAGTGTGATTCTCTTAATATGATCCACTCCACAAACTATATATGGTTAGGATCTGTCAAACAAAGTTCTCAAGCTAGGATCAAAGTTTGGTTTATGAAACCATATTTACTACTTGTAGTTCATAACTATGGTTTCAAGTGATTTACAAATGCAGATTCAGTCTTGGTTTAATTCTGGCGATGCCCTGCCAGGCTATAAGGGAGAAGTGCAATGGAGTAGCCTGTGTTAGTCTGTTGTAGCAAAATAAAACAAGCTTGTACCAATATCATTCAGTTTCCATTTATACTGTCTACTTTTCTCTTTGAACCTCTGACCTCCCTCACCATCCCTTATGTGTAACCGCTAATTCTGTCGAAACATACTTGGATACCATACTCTAGGTACACAGCCATTGAAAATAATTAGATAAAAACTTTAAAAATACAAGTATTTTAAAAATAACAGAATTTTTATTCTTTCAAAAATTAAGAAGTTCAAAAGGCTCAAGGACTGTCTATGTCACTCCTTGACATATTCTTTGCAGATTTTATAGGCTGTGACCAAGAATCTTGTGCAAGCAAGCGTAACCTGGGGGTTGGATTCCAGCAAGAGCATCTATATACTAATAGCCAAGGGTCCCCAGTGCATACGGATATGTATTTCTGCAAATTGGGGGCACTTGGAGGCTCAACAGAAATTCCTGCACACTTGAGGCATTACTTAGGTTTGCAGAAAAATCTGACATGTTTAAAAAAATATATGGGGATACTTAAATCCCCCCCCCCCAATGAAACTGTGTTCTCGCACATGCGTGGAGAATGGACTTGCCGTTTGGAACTGTGACAGAGCTTGCTGCTGGCAGCTGCGAGGGAGCCAGGGGAGCCTTGGCGGGTGGGCAGCTGGTGGGGGTGGGAGAAGCCTTGGTGGGTGGGTGGTGGGCAGGTGGCAGGTAGCCATGCAGGGCTCGCCACTGTTGCTGCTGCCTGGGGGGGAGAGAAGCATAGGCAGGCAGGTGGCTGGGACCAGGGCAGGGCCTGCAGCCTCCTCCTTCTCATTGAGGACCTCCTCCTGCTTCTGCAGGCTAGGAGCCATGGGGAATACTTCCCCCCCCCACGAGTATCGTGGGTCCTGCTTCTTGTATTACTTAATTCTGAATCCGGGTGACCTGGGCTGGATGTATTTAGCACATATTACTTGATAGTATCCACAGTCTAGCAAAGTATGCCTAATCATTTCCAGTTGGTCAGTGCCACAGGGGCAGACATGCTCAGTCATTGGGACCTTTTTGTAACAGCCCTCTATGATCACAGATGGGAAAATATTGCATTGGGCCATAGAAAAGGCCCTTTGATAGGATGGGGTTTCCAAGCACGACAAGTAAAAAGCTGGAGAAACCACATATCTCATTTGAGGGGGGGCTAAAAGGTTTGGAACCCTGGCAAATATAATTCTGTCTCTCAAGATCTAGCATTCACTGCTTGACTATGGCCTTGCCTGGTCTAGGGCCATTATCTGATGATACTCGAATGAAAAGCCAAGCATGGACAACTTCTGATAGATAGCCCTAAGCAAAGTGGGACAGAATTAATGAGGTAATATCTGAGGGACAATGGCTAAGCTTAAACCAAGCATTGATTGAAACAAGACTTACCCCAGCCTCTATTCTTTGCAATCTGTGTTCCAAACATAAAATAGCATTTGAAACACTATTTGGAAATTGCAATATAGCTCTTAGGAATTTAGATTGAATTTTCTAGAGCTAGACCCAGAATAGTCTCATACATGAGTTATGGTCCTGTCTTGGAAAGATATATAGTGCTTGGATCAGATATAGGAGTCTCCTATCCAGGGGTCAGTTCATAGAAAAAGGGGTGCAGGAGCTCATTAGCATAACATTAGCATAACTTATTTGCATATGCCACACACACCTGACATCACTGGAAGTGTGTCAGAAGACAACACCCACTGCTCAGGCTCTATTGGACTGTTTTGGATTGCTAGCTATCGGGGGGGGGGAACCTGCAGTTCTGTCCTCACAGAGGAGGGAAAGCTTGTACCTGAATAAAACTTGGTCTTAAAGGTGCCACTGGACTGTTTTGGATGGGGGGGGGGGCTCTGCAACTTACCTGGCTGCTTCTTGCTTTGATTGAGGGCTGCTGGGAGCAGGGGGGGTGGCTTGTTGTGCCCACCCCCTGGGCTCTTTACTGCCAGAGCTCCACTCCTGTGCACCTTTGCAGGAAATGACCCCTGCTTCTATCAATTGAGGTAGCACTTAACTTTTTCCAGAGATTGTCACTGGATATAGAATCGAAAGCAGATTTTAGGTCTATAAAGGCTGCGTATAGAGAAACTGAATTATTGGTCGCATATTTGTCTACCAAATAGGATAAAATCAAATTGTGTTCCACGATGGACTGCCCTTCCCTGAAGCCCACCTGTTTATCAACTAAAAAGCTCTCCTGAACCAGCCAACTTTGTAATTTCTCTTGAAGGTGGCTTGCATATAGTTTGTCCAAAATACCCAAGAGGTTAATCGGCCGATAACTGGCTGGTTGCTCTCTCTGCCCTGCTTTGAAGAAGGGAATAACAGTAGCTCATATTAAGAGAATCCAACTATTATGAGGATACAGGGAAGAATTCAGAAACAAAAAGACTTTGTAAAATAATTACAGGTTTTTTATAACAAGCTTCCCGGAACAGCTACTGTTGTTCCATCTTCTCCCGGCCAACCTTGCCAATTTCCTCCATCAGCTAACTGTCCCCAGATAAGTATTTCTCTTTGTGGCAACAGAATTGTAACATTGCAGCCAGCAAAGTAAGAAGAGCTTCTCCAATATTGTCGGATCCCTGTTCACTCGGGGCAAAATTCTACCTCAAACAGGCCATCAAAGGCCCCGGTCACACCGCAGGAAAAGCCGGGGTGGAAGTGCGGCTTTTTAGAGCCGCAGCAAAAGAGAAGCGTGGCAGCGGGTTCAGACAGATCCCCTGAGCCGCTGCGCATATGCTCCCCAGCATCCTACCCTCTCCAGGATCCATCCCTAAATCTCCAACTCAAAGCTGGCAACTCTAGTTCATAACATGATCAGTTTTGATGACAACAAGTGTTACTTGAGTGGTGTGGAAGGTTTAAATGTCTTGATTTGTCACAATTGGGTCACTATGTTGTGGAGCACTTTAGTTCTAGCAGCCAGTGGAAGGGGCTTTTTCTTCCATGGGCTGCCTTGGGCTTCACGTGTTTCTGAGATTAGGCTGGTGGCAACTATGGAGAGGGTCTTCACAATAGTGGCACCAAAATCCTGGAACTCTGTCCCTAGGGAGAGGGGCAGTCACGGCTGATTTTCTACAGCTCTGCATACCACACCCCCACCCTGCTTGCAAAAAGACCCTTTAAAGGGTCTTTTTGTGAGCCAAGCATGCAGCCTGTGACCGCCTCTCTCCCTCCCTCCTGCTAGATTTAAAGAACCCTCCAGCTGGTCGATGGGCCACGTGGTCCCTGCCTATCAGCTGAGGTCCTTTACATTGGGCAGGAGGGGAGGGAGAGAGGTGGCCGGGTGGGTGGTTGCTCTTGTGGTGGGTCTTAGGGGCAGGGCTTGGGGCATCCCCACCTACTACCAAAATGCCCCCCAAATCCCCCTTCCCGGAGCGACGTGGGGACCTGGCAACCCTAGGTGCAGTTATGGAGTAAAGAAGTGCAGCCCCAGTGAAACAACACAGAATCAAGCTGGGTGACTCAAAAGGAGGCATCAGGTCTGGAAGTTTCAATAAGACCGATGCCAGTGGTGGCTGTTGTCATAGCACTTTGACTAGGATTAGGTCTTCACATTGATGAGGATAACCTTTCTCATTAGCACTGGCTCCAGTCTTCAGAACAATAACCCATAGGTCTGAGGTTCCTACCATGCTCATGGGTATAGGGTGAATTCTTAAATGGGTGATGTGCCATCAAACTTTATGTTGCATTGTGGCTTTTTTTTTAAAGACACAGTTTCTTAGCAGGTAGTGTTGGGGTCCATGCCTGCTGACTTGTGTCCCACCAAAGAGAGATGGCTTTGAGGTTTGGGGCAGTGGTTGGTACAGTGTGGGAATAATGATAGAAATACTAGACTAACGCATGTCCCTTTGGAAAATCTCACCAGCAAAAAAGAAGTACTGCAGTACGGTGGGTGGTGTCAGCCACGGTTGGTGGTGTCTGTTGTAACACAGGTATTACAAAGGCACTGCCACGTGCTACTGATGCTGCACCTGTGGGCATGGTAAAGATCTGTGAAAGAATCTTCAGACAATGTGCCAGCAAGGTCAACTAGGGAGACTTTGTCCCATAGCCAGCATCAGACACCATGTGTGAGTGAACTGCATGCAGTGACCTTTTCTCCGTCCCAGGCATTAAACATTCTTTCCAGAGTCTGGTACGTGTGACTGCACGGTTAAGTGTGTGACAGCCCCGGAACATTAAGTGGGTGTAAGTGACTAATGATAACCTGTCTTCAGGCTCTTATTTTAGTAGGTCCATTTCAGGGAGAACTCATTTACAACCATAAGCTTATGCGATGAGTGCCAGTGATGTGGTACTTTGCTTGTAGACAGCAGTACCTTATCACACGGCTGTTCCTTCTGAAGGTTCCAGTTTTGCTTCTCACATCTAACTGACATTGCCATGAATAGTATTCATAACAGGTCCTAACCAGGCCTGCAAGGGGCTGTAGTCAGATTACTAGAACTGGTAACATTCACTTGCACTGAAAGTAGTTAAAAATGGATCTTTTGCATGCTGTAATGTAAGGATTTGTGCTACTTTGCTGCAGAGGTTACTGATGTGTTCACTCCAGAAAACAAGACATAAAACAGGGACTCCTCCTGTAGTTTTTGAATTCAGACAGAATATAAAGAGTTGACTGGGCTAGGACCTGCCATAACAAATAGAGGTGTCTTTCAGCCTGGCTACAGAAAAATACTGGATGTGGTGGTTGCCGCTACCAGGAACGTGAGCAAATGCTGCTGTTTCAAAACTGCTACTAACCACTGAAGAGAAGCAGCTGGAGGGCATGTAGAGAAGCATCCAGGGGAGGTCTGCTGCAAGTTTGGTGTCTCTAGCTTGCACAGGATCTGTTCTATACACTCCTGAACCTGTGCCTGTCAAAATGACTGAGATTCAGGAGTGTATAGAACGGATCCTGTGCAAGCTAGAGACATCTAAGTCACAGGGGACCTCATCTGGATGCTCCTCTATATGCCCTCCAAATCGTTGCTTTGAAGTTTAGTAAACATTTTGATTGAGCAGAGACAGTCTGTTTGGTAATGTATCCAGTCATGAACTGGCAAAAACCTTCACAAACAGCATCAAAGTTCATGGGAAATTCATGCTAGGCATCCTACCATAAACTTGACTTTGCAAACCATGAACAGGGCACAATTCATGACGAATTTTGGTTTGTGGTTCAGTTTGTGACTGCCCCTAATAAATGGACTTCCAAATCAAACTGGAAACCAGGGGGAGGGGCTGACTCTAGTATTTGCCTCTATGTTAATTCCTACCCTGTTCATCCAAACGCTGTCATCTCCTTTTCTCACTGGTTATAGCCAAGTCTGTAGGTGTGGGCACCAGTTCCACTTCCTAAGGAACACCTCATTTTGTTTTGTTTTATTTTTGAGCCACAGTGCTGCAGAAGGTTTTCTGGTGTCCCACCAGCTTAAGCTGTCATTTTACACCCACAACCCTACCTCAGTCATCTTATGCAATCCTATGTCAGACATGCATTATCTACTTTGTGGGCCTGTTGCAGGGAATACAGGGTCATATTAAGGTCTGTGCGGAGCCCTTATTTGCATTCAACCCCCAGTTGATTGTGGCAGAATAGCCTGGAGAGGACCTTTTACTGAGAATGTGAACTATTCAATTCCCCATGGAATGAGGGGAGATTTTGGCTTGGGGTTCCAATTGGCAAACATTTGTTTTTCGCTCAGTGCTGCTGCAGCCAAAGATAAAACTGAAGATTCCAACTTGCTACGTGGCACTAAAATGTTGTGAGGTATTGTATGGTTTTCATCTACAGACCAAGAGTTGTCACGTATGATGAGGCACATTGGCAATAATATCTCATAAGGGTGGACATATGGCAAGTGTTTGTTTGTGAAGAGAGAGTTAATGAGCTTCAGTGCCTTGTAAAGGAAGTGTGTGTGTTCTGCCAGGAACTTTCTTCAGTCATACTATAGATCATGCAGATGAAACAGTATTTTTGGAGTGCAAAGCTTCCATTGTAAAGCTCTACTGATATACTTGGCCTTCTCTCTGATTAACATTTTATATTGCCTCTTTTCTTCCCTTATTTGGGTTTAGTTAACTGTGCACACCTGTTTTGCTTGCAAACAACCTGAGCTTGGCTCGTGACAGGGAAGCACGTCTTGCTGTGCTAGTTTCTCTAAGAATCGTAATAAACTGTCTCAGGTACTATTGCTGCATCTCATGTTTAGACAGTACTGTGTCCTCAGTGAACAAGAAGTTAGTGCACTGTAGATGAGGTATGAATCCATGTGACTAAGTTTTGTCTGCAGTCACTTTCTTGTTTGGAAAAAAATCTCATATAACCAAAACCTCCGATAGAGAACCTGCAAGGGCAAAATGGGATTGTGTCTGAGTCCGCAAAGGGTCAAGTCAAATGTTCCTTGGCTGGAAAGTATTTGAGTTGCCTTCTTGGCATGGTGTAGTAATGGTGAATTGCATCTATTCTGGATCTAACAGGTGAGGGATTCAATTTCAACCACAGTGGGCCTCCTCTAAATAGAGTATGAAGTCATCACTTTCCCAGAAGGCACCACTTACACCTGCGAATGCTTCTGGTCGAGCAAAATTAATCACTCATCTAGCAACTGGCTGCAACATGAGATATTTTTATATCACTTAGGCAACTTCAATTGTATTGTGAATGAATAGACAGAATGGTTGGAACTGGGTTAATCTGACTGCAGTGTTACAAATTTTGGGTATGCCAAAAAAACCCTGCACCCTCAAATATGATTGATAATCAAGGTTGCTAACAGTGCATTTTTGTGACAAAAATGCATACCACCAGGAAGTAAAGAGGAGAATGATCACCCAGGGAAGAATTTCTTGCAAGAACATGGCTCCCTATAGTCTGTCTTTGGTCATACATTGTGTTAGCCCATCATGCTGAGATCTGTACAATTCGGGGTTGACGCAATCAAGCAAATCATGTGTGGGAGTTGCCTGAGGTCTGAATTATCTCTTGGGCCTAATTCAGATGAATAAACAGTGCTGGCTTTAAGCTGAAATGTACTGATATGCAAATAGAGTTGCAAATTCTCGGTTAGGAAATACCTGGAGATTTGGGGGTAAACCACAGTTGGCTATTCCTGTGAATATTGTTATATCTCCTAAAACCCAACAGTCCACAATGGCAAACCCGATTAATAAAGAGAGGTGCATACCCAAATAGTTTGTTATATTTCACACAGATTGTAAACACTTAGACCACAGTCTGCTGAAATTCAAGGTTGGCTACAGTCTGTAAAGCTCTCCAGTGACACAGTAAATTAAATTCCTTTAATGTAGGTAATGTATTACAGATCCACAGTACTTTGTTTACATCATGTTGTTTAAGAAGTTGTGTTTTGTATTATGTATAAAAGAATTAAAAATAAATTTAAAAAAGGAGGGGAGGGTCCTCTGTGGGGTATAATGGCATACAATCCACCCTTCAAAGTAGCCATTTTCTCCAGGGGAAGTGATTTCTATAGTCTGGAGATCAGTTTTAATTCTGAGAGATCTCCAGGCCCTACCTGGAGGTTGGCAACCAGTCTATGCCAACATATCATGAAGCACAAAAAAAACACACTGAATAAAATGTTTGCATTAAATACTGTGCGTTAAATGATACAAAGCATACAGTGAATAGTGATGGAGCCCTAAATAAATTGCATAGTGGTTTGAAGTGATATACTCATGGAAGGTTAAAAAGTCCAGGGCTTCGCTTGCTCCTAGGCTGACATTGTTCCAGGTTTTTACATTAAATTACATGGTGCGCATGAGGAAACTCTTCAAGGCTGGAAAAACTATAGGAAGCCAATTCACTTCCATTTGCTCCAAAAACGGACTTTTCCAAACAAGTTTTTAACTTTCACAAATGCTGCACTGGAGTATGAAGTCATGCAAAGACTGCAAAACATATAAATATTACTGTGGAGTAACTTTGAAACCCTTTTGTGACCATCTAGTTAGATACAATTCTATGGATTCTAAAGATTTGTGTCATCTCAGCTTTGTCTCACTCTGTGTAATTCACTTTGCTGAAGTCCGCAATCACTTTTGGCTGTGATATGAACCCAATGCACACTTAGCATACCACCAAGATATCCGAGAATATAAACTGTGTGGTATAGCTATAAGCGACTTGACAGTTGTGCCTACCAAAAAAGGAAGGTAGCATCATGCCAGCAGCTATACAGCACTTCTAACTGAAGTGCCTCTGTAAGACATTTTAAAATGCACAGCATGCTCCCCACTACCATACATGAACTCAGATGTCATTGGTTTGCCTCTTTTAACTTTAGATTTTCTCTGTAAAAGGAAAGCTTATCACAGCTAGGACTGAGTCAGCAGCTGTACTAACACAAGGCTTATGGTGAAAACTTCAATGTGTAACCTGATGTCTTTAGAAATCGCAAGAGGATAATTGTCACATGGATCCAGAATGAGACAGTCCCTTGAGAGATATGTTTACAAGGCTATCCCCATAGATGTAGCTAACACATCAGTTAAAGGTGATATTTCTCAGAAGCCTGAGATGACTGTTCTGTGTTTGTTCTGTTTTTTAAATGTATCTATTACTTTTTAAAAATTCTCTTGTAAAGATACTGGTTTTCAGTTACCAAAGTAAACTGTGTTTCCTAGTCCAACAAGACAGAGAGGAAACTTTTAATGTACTGTCTGGGCCAATTAGAACCATATTTTTCATTATGTGAGTGATGGATGAACTCTACACTATGCCTTGATAGAACCTTTTTATAAGCATACCTTATGAGCGCTCAGAAAATGTAATTGTTTAAAGTGCTCACAAAGCATTTCAGGAAAGAGCCCATGTGTCTGTTCTCAGGTACTTTGTAGAACTACATCTTTAGCTACTACTTGAAACCAGAAACTCAGCAGGGTCAGCTTTTTCCACAATGACATGCAGCAGTGTGCAAGTCCGGACAGGAAATGTTGGTTGGACAGTAAACAATATGTCTTTCTCTTGCATGGGTGATTAATCTACTCAAAAGTTTGTTGTAGGCATACTTAACAGTATTCTGATACAGATTCACTAAAGAGGTGGTAGTAGTAATAGTCTCTTAATAAAGCCACAGTGCACTGAAATGCAAGCTCAAGCATATGATATATTATGGCTTACGTGTAAGGAAACAGAGACATGCAAGGTGCACCCTCACACTGTACTTGGTTCTTCTCCTGTCAACAGCTGGAAGCCCAACTTGTTCCTATAGACACTCTTTGTTTCCTTCTTTTGTACTCCTTGCAACTTCTCTCTTCTGCCCCTGTGTATAGTCTCAGTATGCTGGATACTTTCTGTCAGACACCAGAGGAACCACTCTCCACTCAATATTCCGTGATAAGGTTTATTGGTAAGATTTGGATTTCTGGTAAGGTTAACACCTTTGTCAGAACTAATGAGCAAAAGCACAGGGTCGGCAAGTGGAGAATGAGTTCCACCCCTCAGGCATACGTCACACATACCCAGGCATACTACAGGTCATGAAAGACTATACGACCTAACTAGCCATGTCTCAAGCTTTATCTCTGCCAAGGCCACAGGTCCAGCTGGAACTTGTGAATGGAAGGGGGGTGGCTTTGGGAAAATTACGAGGCGCCTCCACAGAACTCCATGCACTCATTCTCACACTCTCCCCCCTTAGGAATGTCAGGGAGGACTGATAAGGGTACCAAGCGGAGCAGGCAAATGTGCAATGCAGGCAGGGACTACAAAAGGGAAAGTAAGCAAAGCAAACACAGGGCAGCAATATAGAATCATTGATCATGGCAGGGGTCCGAACCTGACACTTTCCCTGGTACAGTTCTGTAGAATATATGACTATGGCAGTTGCCTTTATGATTTCTCCTGTAGTGATTGTGTGTGCCTTGCTGTCATTCACAGTAGTTGCTCACTTGCACAAGATCCACTTCCGTTGCCAGATTCTTTCTTGCAGCTTTTCTTGCCGCATAGCCATTTGAATTCTCTTGCCAGAAATGCTAAATTGCAATGTCGCTTCTGCAGTCCTAGCAGGATGAGGTTTTCTGTTGAATTAATATCTTTGACTAAGTAAGGAAAATAAGGGTAGTCTTAGAATTAGAGACAGAGTATTGGACAGACTTCAGTGCTCATTTTGTAATATGATTGATTTCCCCTAATTAATTTTTAAGGTGAAAAGCCTCTTTTATTCTACTCCCATCCCATCATCAACCAAGAATGTCCTTAGACAATACTGTTACTTTGTTTGAGTCCAACCATTCCTCCAAGGATACCAGAACAGAATATATGGTATCTTCCACCTGTTTATCCTTTCATGAAAGTAGGCCAGGTTAGGCTGAGGGTTGGCAGTTGGACTCAGGTCACCCAGTGAACATCATAGTTAAACATTACTTTGATGATTTAAAAACAAATAAAAATATATATTTTAAAAAAATGGCTTTGAGCCTTGATCTCCCAGGACAAAGTCAAACACTAGCCCCTATACTATACTGGTTCAAAACCACTTTTGTGCCAAATTTACATGTCAAGAGCAGATAGTGAAGTGTTTCTCGTAACCCCTCATTAGGGCTCATACACATGTTGTAGATATGCCACCAGAAACTACCTTCCCATGACAACTAATCACCGCTTTGCCCATTCCATGGGAACACTCATCACACTGAGATGCGATGATGACTATTCCCATGTTAAGTTCTTTGGAATGTTACAGTTGGGACAGGGATTACTTGCTTTGGGCAGGCTATTTCTGGCATCATTGCCATGCCAGATATAACCATGTACTAATGTAATACTAAATGTAGAAAATGATTACTTAGTTGTGATGGCACTGGCTTTTACTAGACAGGGTGGTGGTGTAGTAGTTAGAGCACTGATACTCAGTAATTGTGAATGTGGCTCTTTGCAAGCCATCAACCAAAACAGCCACATTTACTTCCATCTGTGGTTTTCGGAAAACTCAAAAATTATCTGTTTTTCTGGTGGCAGCTGTAGAAACAACCTGACACTGGGTGAGGGCCTTGCCCACTTTTGTGAAACATGGGATGGGTCTAGGGTTGCCAGGTGCAATCTTCTCCCCAATGGGGGGATTTGGGGGGCTTGCCAGGAGGGGGTGGGGCTTTCCTTTATGCAGTGATATCATGCAGAGTGACATCATTGCATCAGGGAAGGAGTGCCATGCACGCACCCCCTTTCCCCAACCATTTGAGGGGGCAGGAGGTCAGCATCTGGGGGGAGCCTAAAAATCAGAGGATTCCCACCCCCACCTAGAGATTGGTGAAAAATACTCAGAAGAGCCACAAATGGAATGTCAAACAGCAACATGTTCCTCACAAGCTGCTGATTATCACAGAGATATAGTATCAGAGTAGGTTCTGGGAGAGCCAGGTTTGAATCACCACTCTGCCATGGTAACTCCTGTGGTGATTTTGGGCCAGTCATTATCTCACAGCCTAACTGTCAGCTATGCTGCCATGGGGGTTGGGGAGTTCATTCTGTGTCTTGTTAATTGCTATTGCATTCCTATCCTTGCTGTTATGCCTTTGCTGAAATGCTTATCTCTACAGATGTGCAGGAGGAGGTTGTGTTGTCTGTAGAGCTCCTATGTACCGTGAGAGACTCCGAGTTCTCAGCTTTAGCCACCTAACGGTTGCCTGACTTATGCCGCATGCAGGAGGGTGCCTAATTGGCCAATGCCATGGGGGGGTGCATACGAATACCCTATATCCTATTATGCTCTACTGGCTGTGGCCATTCTTAACAGTGCCTGTGTTACTGCATCTATAGCTTTACAATAAAAGTATAACCGTTCCTGAATGCGTGTACTTCGTTGTTAGCTGTGGGTTCTGACACTAACTTGATGTGAGCATAAAATGGAGGATGGGAAAATGAAGATGTAACCTGCCTTGGGTTCCACATTGGAGAGTAAAGCAGCTCACCTGGAAATTTTACTTACTTATTTAATTCATTTGTTCATTTGTACCCTGCCTTTTTCTCCAATGGAGACCCAAAGCAGCTTACATTGTTTTCCTCTCCTCCATTTGATCCTGACAACAACCCTGTGAGGTAGGTTAGGCTAAGACTGTGTGACTGGCCCAAGGTCACCCAAACGGCTTCCATGGCACATGTGGGGATTTGAACCTGGGTCTCCCAGATGTTATTCCAACATTCTGATCTAACATTCAGCCAAAACTCTATGGTTTAACCATTTTAGTCATGCCAGAAATGGGGGTAGCATGTCTGAACTCTAGCTCTCATCCCCCATTTCCCTGTCATTTTTCTCCCACCCTGACAGCTGAGCAGGAGCAGGAAGAGTCCACTAGGAGTAGGAGATCCCTCACAGCCAGCAGGAACTTGGAGACCCTAACAGTAACTCATATTGTACTGGGTATCTTGTGATCATACACTCACCTACAGCCATTCTTCATGCAACCCGTCCTTGAAGACAAGGATGGAAAAATGCATGGTATAAAGTGGAAATGCTCCCAGACCCTTTGCTGTGATTTTCCATAACTGAGACAACTGCAGTTATTGCATAGCTATGCGGTGAACCTTTGTATTTCCAACACATGTGAGACTTTCCCCCTGAGGGCCAAACTAGATGAGATGAAAGAGATCCATGCTCATATCTCCTGTAGTCTTTTTTTTTTTAAGTTTCAAACGGCCATGAGGAGACAAGAATATCTGAATTGGGAAACTGTTTTCATGCTCTAAATTGTTCTCAGTGAAAAAGCCCTATTCAAGAATTCAATTTTGGTGCTTCAACCACACATAACAGGAATGCACATTACTTACAGTTGACCCATTTTGTGTGAACAGGAGCAATGCACAATTTTCCATGCACATACCACTTCAGTAGATGTGAACACAGTTCTTTCAAAAGTCTGGAGTTCTCTTAAAACATACTGAAGTTGTACATGCATGGAATATATGAGTGTTGCCCTGTTCATACAAAATGGCAACTGTGTGAATAAGGAGAATTATAAGTAGCATCTGTTCATGTTACATGTGACCAAACTGAACATCTGAACAAGGCTAAAGCCTAAAGATGTCCTGTGGAGAAAGCATATATAGATGCCCAACTGGTATTTTTTCCCTGCAGGAGAAATTGCAGTTTCAAGGGGGCACATTAGATCAGGGGAAACAGTGCAAGAGAAATGGTTAAACACTCTGTTGGTGTCATAGCTCCAGTTCAGTATGTCTCCCTCACAGCAGCTGTGTTTAAACAAAAAATGTCATGAGATCCAGTCATGGATCATGTTTCATGCAGTTGCTCCTTCAGCTTAATGAGAATCAAGTATATTGCCTCCGGGGTGGACCTTCATATGCCCTCTGAAAAACCAGTCCACCTCTTTTTAAATTTCCAAATTCTCAATGTATATCTCTTCCCATTATACTGACTAAATTTTCCAGCCTGTCTTGGTCTACCCCTAGTCCTAGTTCTATATGTATCCATCCACCAGGGGTCTTGTTGTAGAAAAAGAGCTGCCGGAGCTCATTAGCATAACTCATTAGCATAACTTATTTGCATATGCCACGCCCCCTGACATCACCGGAAGTGACAGAAGGCCACACCCCTGACATCACCGGAAGTGTGTCAGAAGGCCCGGCTACTTACCCTCCTGCTTCATTCTCATTCCCAAACGGAATGAGGATCGAAGCAGAGGGCGGGGTAAAGAAGGGGGCGGGGCTTCACCACATGACCGCCCCGCCCCCTAGAGGTTCTCTTCCGGAGCTCCGTACCTGAGAGCTCCCCCCCGACTAGAGCCCTGCCATCCACCAAGAGTGTCCTGTAAATGTTTTCTTCTTACTGACCAGATACCATTTTCTGGGACAGCATGCTAACAACTGCTGATACTAAAGACACATCGGGGCACATCATGCTCCTTCTGAACAGCTGTTTTTCAGAATCTTCTTGTTTTATATTTTCTGTGTAGGAACTGTAGTAGAAACCAAGTCCCAAAGGCAAAACATTTGCCATACATTCAACTGATAATTATGAGGAGTGGCTGTCTGTGACAGCATATTCAATCCATCTTGTTAGCGGCCTACCCATAAGTTTCCTTCAGCCAAGAGCTATGATATTTGATGTAACTCGTTAAACGAACAATGATGGTTTTAATTAAATTAATGTGACAATATATTGACAAATGGTATTGCCAAAGCCTTTTCTTTCCCCCTTTTTAAAAATACACTATTCCCGTAATGATTTAGTAGTTTGGAGATAGGATTTTGCTGTGGCAGCAAATTTCTTTCAGCATGATGTTTTAACAGCCTCGGCGGCAATAACTTCCATGGCTCTGTAAATGCCAGGTGTCTGTAAAATAGCTCTTTCCTAGGGAGAAGAAAAGAATGCAAAGAGAAGCATTAACTCTCTTGGCTGGCAGCCCAACCTGCAGTGGCTCTAAGAAAATGTACCGCAGTGTCAGAACCTTACTACTCCCAATTAGTGTCAGAACATCTACAAAAGGCACCAAAATTAAGGTGGATAACTCTGCCACTATATTGAAATAAAGCAAAGCTTTGCTGCTGAGTGGGAATATGATGTAGAGACTGATAGTTCTTAGGGACTTCAATGTTCATGCTGATGCTGCTTCCTTTCAGTGGGCATCAGACCTGGTGTCCTCCATGGCAGCACTATTTATTTATTTATTTTATTTACCTTCAACTTCTACCCCGCTCGAACCCCTCCCATGGGTCTCTGAGCGGCTTACATAGTTTGTATTATCCCTATCTATGGGCACATATATATATTGTATTAGGGGCAGGACTACCTAACGGCACCCGGTGGGATTCAGTTGACGTGTCTTCATCTCGTCTCATCTCGGCTTCTCGGCTTCAGGTCGGCATCTTCCCTCCGCTCTCTTCAGGCTCCTCGGGAGATCTTTTGGAGTTGGCGGGCCCATTCGTCGTGCTGATAGCATCGGCACAGCACTGGCTCCATCCCTCAGGCTCCGCCGCACCTGCGCCGAGCGTCCTCATGCCTTCCAGGCTCCGCCTTTGCCGCCGGTTCACCGCTAGATGTCGCGTTTCCTTTTTTCTTCCGCTCACCGCCTCGACTACCGCCGCCATTACTTGCCACTCCGCTGCTGCCACCGCTCGCCGAACCGTCGCTGCTGAGGTTCCCACCTCACCTCCCAATGGAGGAGGGTGCTCCCTGCCTTCTAAGGCAGGTACCCATTTATCTACTCGTAAGTTGTTATGACTTTCGAACTGCTGGGTGGGCGGGAGCTGGGACTAGGGCCGGGTGCTCACCCTGGCTGCGGTGGGTATCGAACAGCCTACAAGCTGTTCGTTAGATGTTAAGGCAGGTGCTTTTGCTCCCTGCGCCACCGATCCCTCACTAGGGCTCTCCCAGATTGCATCAGGTCTCACACACCAAACAGACCACATGCTGGACTTGGTCTTTGGCATGGGGATGGATCTGGATCTGGTGGCCAGAACAATGGTGCCGTGGTCAGATCATGATGCCCTGAAAGTCCAGCTGGGTGTTCCTGCTCCCCCTGTCTAGGCAGTGAGTGGATTTATGCATGCCCATGGAGACTAATGGACCCAATTGGGTTCCATAATGCTCTGCAGGAGCCAATGCCCTCTGGCGATTCATTGGATGTGCTGATAGAGGACTGGAACTTCTGTTTCTCTTAAGCCGTCAATGAAATTGCTCCCCGGCATCCTCTCTGTTCCTGGAGCAAGATATCCCCCTGGTACACTGTGGAGCTCAGGGGGATGAAACGGGAACTCAGATGACTAGAGCGGGTTTGGTGGCGTAATCATGATGAAGCTGCAAGAGCATCTTATAGAACATTTATGAAATCGTATGAGGTGGCAGTGAAGGCTGCTAAGAAAGAATTTTTTGCAGCCTCCGTTGCAACTGGTAGCTCTTGCCCAGCACAATTATTTACGGTAATTAGATCCTTAACTTGTCTCACAGAGAGAACTCAAAACATTAGAAATTTCGCCATTAGCTTTTGTGAGGCTTTTGCAAGCTTTTTCTCAGAGAAAGTCTTGTCACTCCGCCACGACCTCCCAGCCAATATTGGTACAGTAAGTGAACTGGAGGCCCCTTGGCCATCTTTGGATTCAGTCTATGACTGCTTCAACCAGCTCTCCCAAGCCGTTGTCAACAGGATTCTGGGTGCTGTTAGGCCAATCACATGCCTCTTGGACACTCATGGCTGGTGAAACCCAGTGGGGAAGGGATACGGGGCCCTCAGGAGTCATTATTAATCTGTACCTGGGTTCAGGGGTCTACCCAGAAAAGCTGAAAAAGGCTGTGGTTGTGCCGCTCTTGAAAAAAATCAACCTTGGATCCTATGGTTCCTTCCAGTTACTGCCCAGTCTTGAACCTTTTGTTTCTGGGTAAGGTAATTGAAAGAATGGCAGCAGAACATTCTTGGATGTCACATCAGTGTTGGATCTATTTCAGTCCAGTTTCCGCCCCACCCATGGGATGGAGATGGCTTTGGTTGCCCTCACAGACAACCTCCGCAGGCAGCTAGATTGAGGCAGATCGGCACTGCTGTTATTGCTTGATCTTACAGCAGTGTTTGACATCGTTGACCAGTCTTTTGACCCTGCTGATGTAGTAGTCAATGGGGTAGCCTTACAGTGGTTCATATTGAGATATATGTCTAGGTTGAGGTAGCAAGCAGTTACTGGATCTAGATCAGTTTGATCTGTATGTAAGTCTTAGTTGTCATGCTAAGTGGTTAAGACAATTACAGCCAGGTGTTAAACTACCAGGTGTTACTCTTCTAGCATTGTTAGAGTAGGAAATTAGTTTATCCTGTTAGTGATTGGCTGGGGTTAGTATATAAGCTATCAGTGTGATAAGCTGGGTGGGGGGGACTTAGTTCTCTCCAACTAAGGTATTTATGCTGTAAGACAGTCCGTATATCTCTGTGTAAATATTCACCATTATCTCTAAGTAAACTTTATGCACCTCCATCACCAGTTGGTCTCCAGCTTCTTCTTTACTGCACCCAATAGTCCACCTCATTTCTCCACGTTTGGGAACACAGGATGGCACTAGGTGAGAGGGTGTCAACTAGGCACCCACTGATATGTGGGGTTCCTCAGGAGGCAATCCTCTCCCCATTGTTATTTAACATCTACATGCACCTCCTTGCCCAATTGGTGTGGAGTTTCAGGGTGGGATGTCACCAGTACGCTGATGACACAGTTATACCTACTGATGGGTGGCCAACCAGATACCACTCCTGCAAATTTGACTGAGGGTTTGGAGGCCATGGTGAAATGGTTAAAGCAGAGTCAGTTAAGACTGAATTCTGATAAGATGGAGGTTCTGTGGCTGGGAGGGGGGAACACAGATTTGGAAGGCCAATTCCTGGCTCTTGATGGTGATGGTGTGCCCTTATTGCCAGCACCAACTACCAAGAGCCTGGTTATGGTTCTGGATGCCTACTTGTTAATGGAGGCCCAGATCATAAATGTTTCCAGACTGGCATTTTTCCAGCTGTGCCAAGTCAGTCAACTCGCCCCTTACCTGTCTTGCCCTGATCTAGCTACAGTAATCCATGCAACAGTCACCTCTAGGCTAGACTACTGTAACTTGCTCTACATAGAGTTGCCCTTGAGACTGACCTAGAAATGCCAACTGATCCAGAGTGCGGCCACACGGGTCCTTACTGGGATCCTTTGTATGGCACATGTTCAACCTTTGCTACATGAGCTGTGCTGGCTTCCAGTGGAGTACCAGCTCAGGTTCAAGGTTCTGGTGCTAATCTTTAAAGCCCCCAATGGCCTGGGACTCATGTACCTTCAGGACTGTCTTTCCTGGCAGACCCCCAGAAGAGCATTATGCTCAGGAGATAAGAACTTCCTGGTGGTCCCTGGCCCAAGAGACATCTGACTGTCCTCAACTAGGGCCAGGGCCTGTTCTGCCCTGGCTCCTACTTGGTGGAACACTCTGCTGAATAACATCTGTGCCCTGTGGAACTTGTTGGTGTTCCGCAGGGCATGTAAGGCAGAGATGTTCCACCAGACATTCGTCTGAGGACGGCAATGGTCTTCTATCTAGTCTGGCGCTCTTCTTCCTCTTTGTTTCCGTGCTTCCCTCCTCTATGAGGCAATGACACTCCAAAAATTATTACCATCAGTTTGGCTTAGGCTGCTGTAAGTTGTATTTTATGTATTTATTTTAATTTTGAAAACTCTTTGTAGGATTTTTTAATTTTACCACTGTTGTATGCTGCCCTGAGCCCTATCTATTAGGGGAGGGTGGCCGAACAGTCGAATTAATTAAATAAATAAATATACACATATCCAAGGGCAGATGTTGGCAGAGGCAGTGTCAAAGGGAGCTTTGACTCCTGAAACCTTATACCCTGAATATCTTGTTGGTTTCTAGAGTGCTACTGAATCTAACTCTTCCACTTCAGACCAACAGGGTTACCCCTCTGAAACTAATCCTCCATAGTGTTTTCATGATTGGCTCCACCAATCTTATTGGATGTGTCTTACAAGGAAACTACCCCAATAAGAATTTTCTTATTGCACTTTAACCTACAGTTACTTTGTGAGAATGCTATGGTGGATCATATTTTCTTATCAAGCTAGGCAATAAGCTAGCAAAGGCCCCGGGCACACGGGCCGGCTGAAACGTGGCTACTCAGAGCCGCTCCAAACTTGAGACGCCGCGGCGGGATCCCACGGATCCCCTAGCCGCGGCGCAGCACTCCCCGGCACGCTCAGATGCCGGGGAGGAAAAGTCCGAGGGTAGGGGGGAGGCTGCCGAACTGCGCATGCTCGGGCATGTGCAATACGGCTGGGGGGCGGGATGCGGCGGCGCAAGGACGCGCCGCCGATCCCACAGCCCTGCCTGCGCCGCACCAATGGATGCAACCACCTAGAGAGGTGGTTGTTTTTTGCGGTGCAGTTTGGGCCGTTGGGACGGATCAGGGACGGAGACGGCACGCTCGCCAGATGTTGAGGTGAGATCGCGCCTGTTTGCTCCGCCCCGGTTCCGTCCCGCTCCCGGCCCAAATGGGCTCGTATGAACGGGGCCAAAGAGAGGCAAATTAGTAAATTAGTAAAAAGAACATACCCTGTCTGGGTGCCTGGTAGGCAATCACTCCCCTTTGTACTATGTGGCCCTAGTTAGGATGTAAACTGTTCTCTGTAAACCGCTCCGAGCCTGCGGGAAGGAGCGGTATATAAGTTGAATGAAATAAATAAATAATAAATAATAAATCTACTAGGAAGTGATAAGACTATCAGATGTTGTTATCATTTCAAAGGCTGGTGAGACCCCACCCTAACTTGAATGCGTTACAATGAAATGACCTTCACAGCTCTTCTCCAACACTAGCATACTTTGGGTTCTTGTCTACTTTAATGAGATTGCCTTCTTTCTTAAGCTATTCAATGACTTTCAAATAAGAAATATTGCAGTCCTAAGCTATTCCTATGCAATCACATAGGAAGCGATTAACCTTATCTGAATATGGCTCATTAATTCTGTATTGTATCCAGTCCAACTTCACTCAATGAAAGACAAGAGGCAGTATTTTAAAAGTCATTTTCAGCTACATCAGTGGAACAATAATGTATTTAACAGGATAGGTATCTGAACACTGCTTCAGTGTTTCTTCGCCTATAATTTTTTAGGTTTGTGTGTGTGTCTAAATGTCAACAGATGCTAAATGAAAATTAGGAATTGAAAATTACAATGCGAATGACTGCAGTGCTAAAGATAGTTTTTAAAAACATGTCAGCTCTGTCAGAAACCTCATCTGCTGGGTAATGTTCTCATCCTCAGTTTGTCTGTCTGTAAAAAGAGTTTTAATCATTCTCAGCATTCATTGCAAAGAAACATGCACTTTGGATGGTTATCTCCTTTGCTCTTAGCTTTATTTGCTAGCAATGCCCTTTGTTCTGATTGGTTGTGGTGAGCCACGCCATGGCATTTATGAGCATCTGTCACCTCGTCGTGTCCAGTGCAGCTTCATAACATCATCATCATCAAAATCATGTGGCTTGCTATAGCTTGCAGACAGTGAAATGAAAGAAGAAAGAAAATCATGCCTGGAAGAAAACAGATCCCTTTGTGGGAAAGAGGGACAGCTGCATCAGAATAGTTCTGGGAGAGGAGCAAAATGTTGGTAACCTGTTTAGCTGCACTGAATGAACTACTTTGAATGTAAATCCTGAAATGAATACAAGCCACACATCCACAAGGACTTGCAAAGGGTGGGATTATTGGCAGAGTTTATATATGCAAAGGCAGTTGTGCACTGGGTACTGAGAGAAAAAAGTAGGTTTATTAAAGAAGAGCAAACTGTTACAGAATTGCTTACTTTGTATGTTGGTCTTAAGACCATAATAATAATAACCTAACTGTTACAGAATATATAGAGAGAACCTCAACTATCTCACCTAAGTGCTGTAAGAGGAACAAAAGGCAACAGGGAGCTCTGCAGGAGCAGGAAGTCTCCAGAAGAGCCAATCAGGAGACAGCAAGGAAACAATGTGGGCAGTCCCAAATAATAATAATAATAATAATAATAATACTAATAATAATAATAA
>NW_015169862.1:87619-89098 GCF_001447785.1 Gekko japonicus | reverse complement strand
ACAGACGCAGTATGTTAAAATGCTCTCTATTGAGCAACGATAGAAGGACATCAGTATTTTCTCACTCAAGTTATTTTTCTTTAAAAGTCTGAGAAAAAAGAAAGAGCCTCTGCTGGGCCTTCTTCACCAGAGCAGTGGTGTTAGCGCTCCAGGTCAAGTTTTGTTCAATAATCACTCCCAAAAACTTAAAAGCAGCCACCTTCTCCACACGTTCTCCACCAATAAACAGTGGCTGTATGTCCGTTTTGTTCCTCCTATAGTCCACTACCAATTCCTTGGTCTTGGTGGTGTTGAGGATCAAATTATTTTCCCTGCACCAAACACAGAGCCGTTCCACCTCGTCCCGATAAGCAGACTCATCATTCCCAGAGATGAGCCCTACCACAGTGGTGTCATCAGCAAACTTGATGATAGTGTTACTGGGGTGGGTGGGGATACAATCCTGTGTATAGAGGGTATAGAGCAAGGGGCTCAACACACAACCTTGTGGGGAACCGGTATTAAGGGTAAGGGCTCTGGACATATAGGACCCTACTCTGACCCTTTGGGGCGGGCTGTCAAAAAGTTCCAAATCCAGAAACATATGGAGCTGGAGAGTCCAAGGCCCTCCAATTTGGACACTAATCTATCTGGGAGGATGGTATTAAAGGCAGAACTGAAATCCACAAACAACAGCCTCACATAACTCCCCGGCTGCTCCAGATGTGACAGAGCAGTATGCAGAGTAGTGTTGATGGCATCCTCTGTGGATCTGTTTGCCTTATATGCTCTTCTACCCTGAGGGAGGGGCCACCATGGACAGATGGTTGTAATATGACTATCTAGCTATGCTATGCTACCAGTACTTCAACTGTCCCCCTGTAGAGTGATCTTCAGATTTTCTTCATAAGGCTGCACTATAGACCTTGCATATTCCAACAGGGATTTCATTCCCCTCCCCGTACTATTTCTGCTTTTTTTCTTTCCTACCACAGCCTCTCACCTTACCCTCTTTCCCACCCACCAGCCTGCATTTTCTGTTCTCCACTCCCAATTTTAATTCCTGTCTCTCCTCTCTTCTTTACCTGCTTCCTTCCCTCTCTCCTATCTCTTACCTTTTTCAGATATCATGCCATAGTCTTGTGAAGTCTTGGTTAGTGTTCTTTTTAAATGTTGCATATATTGCTTCTATGATGGGGGGCTTGACCCAGGTTTGTAGACCCCCCCCTTTTTACCTGGCCCTGTTGACTGGATTTTTGATCCACAATCTGGTTTGGATCATTCTGAGACCTGTCACCACAAAGAAGAGAGCCATAAAACAACCAATTGGATACTGAGAGTTGAGTGACAATATACCAATATAATCTCACTAGGGAGCAAAGCCCGTTGTGGATGAAGACAATGGGCCCTAGAAAGGTAGGGTGGGTGGTAGAAAGAAAGAAAGATTGATAGAGAGATAGAGGTGTTGGGAGAGAGGAAGGAAGGAAGGAAGGAAGGAAG
>NW_015169862.1:79901-87538 GCF_001447785.1 Gekko japonicus | reverse complement strand
AAAGAGTGAAGGGAGAAAGGAAGAGAGAGTGAAGAAGGGGGATGTGGCGAAAACGTGGCCGCAGCGGGTGGCTCAGTGCTGTTGCCACCGCCCCTCACCTGCCCCCCCCCCGAAAGGTTGTGAAGGTGGGGGGGGGGGGAGCAGTGAAAACGGTCCTGCGGTGGCCAGCTCAGTGCTGCCGCTGCCACCCCTCGCCTGCTCCCTCCAGAAGCCTCTGAAGTTGGGGGGTGGAGTGGCAAAAATGGGCCCACGGTGGTCGGCTCAGCACCGCTGCCACCCCTCGCGTGCTCCCCCAAATGCCTCTCAAGTTGGGGGGGTGGAGCGGTGAAAAGGGTCTGTGGCGGCCAGCTCAGCATCGCCGCCACCCCCCCTTGTCTGCTCCCTCCAACAGCCTCTGAAGCCGGGTGAGCGGGAGAAGTGGCACGGTGGGGCCCGTTGCTGCCCTCCCCCCTCACAGTGAAGCAGGCTGGGCTGCCCCGAGGCCTAGTAAGGCCAGGGGCAGCCACAGGCGACGTACCTGTGGGACTGCTGGAGGCTACGGTGACGGCAAAACGGGGTGAGTGAAACAGCGACTCTGTGGTGAAGTGGGCCAGCTGGAGAAGCCCTGGGGAGACATTTAAATATCTCCCCGCGACCTCCAGAGTGCTCCCCGGCTCCCTGCAGATGGTCCTGTCCTGTCCGAGGACCAGAGTAGAGGGAGCCGAAGACACTGGATGGGGCTGACATGGGCTGGACTACACAAAGCAGCCAGCCAACCCAGCCAACATCTTCTGACTGGCAGTTCTTGCGGCCAAACACTGTTGGCGTGCATCGAACATTGCAGAAAGAAAACTCAATTATTATAGGGAGAGATACTTATTGATATGATTCCACCTGCAGTCCACACTGACAACTAAGTAAAACCAACTTAGTTGCCCTAAACAGGGACAAATTATTCAATGGTCACTTCTTCCTCTATAGTTCTCTGGGGAAGCCTTAGCCCTCCCTAGGCAACAAACTGTGTCATAATTGCTGGTCTCATTGGTTGCTTTCATGTGGTATGTGTTTTTATTGAAAAAAATTAAGAAAGAAAGGCATCAGCAAGTCTTCTGGTCTATAGATTCTGTCAGCTGCGTAGCCAACAATAGCAGGTGATTTATCCAATGTAAAGCATAAAAGATGGGCAAAGTGAGTAATATGTTCATTTTAATGACCTGACGATGACCCTGGAAAAATATTGATTTCCCTACTGTGCTTGTGCAAAAGTGGCAAATGAAACTTATCTAACAAAGGTGCTTGACCTGGTATTTAAGTCAGGTGGTGAACAGGAAGATGAGGATGAACGGTTCCAAGGCTTAACACAAATGTAGGACCTGATGGTGGAATCCGTTTGACTAGTGATCATGTTCACCATGAAGTTCTCAGCATGCCTAATGAGGGCAAGCTTTAATAGTCAAGGCAAATGATAGCCAACATGCTTATCAGCTCCCAGTTGTGTCCTCTTTCTAGCTAATTACGAGGTGATAAAAGGAAGATCCACAATGACACATTGACGTTATTGAAATAAATTATAATCAAGTGATAGCTATAACCATTGTGTGAAGAGCTCACTATGAGTGACAGCCAAGCCAGCCCTAATTAGGATCCAAGGCTGTAAAGACTACTTCTCTGGATATCCATTATACAGTCACATGACAATAAGAAGTTCAGCAGTGCATAAGATGACATCAATTATTGTACAGAAGAGTTCTTACTGAAAAATTCTATCCAGACATAATTGGCTGTCATTTTTCATTATTTTTCTTTTCAGAAGTGGCTTTCCAGGTGTATTTTTGTGTGTGCAAATTGTTATAGGATGTAACCTGACATGTACAGGGTATACTGAAGGAGATAATTGTTCAGCACCGTCGTACAGATAGAGAGGAAAGACAGATTTCCAAAGTGCCTTCACGCCACTAGATGACAACAGTGGGTTATGTTTGGGTGGCTGAAAATATACCCAGAAATTGTAGCATGGTAGATAACTGCCATGCATGAACCAGTGTCCTTAAGGATTAGAGAGAGAGATAATAAAAATGTCACATAGGGAAGGGTGCCATATATGTCAAAAGCCTGGATGAGCCAGAAAAGTGTTGGCAATCCAAACATTGAGTTCAGGAGATAATTAAGCTCAGTGTCTCCAGTAGGGCAAGAAACAGGGACAGGGAAAGTGGTGAAACTCTGTAGAAGTATACAGTGATAGCCTTTAATTCTGATGTGGAAAAAGATATTGAAATTACACAAGCACACCTACTCACTTGGCAGTCATTTTTTTGTGTGTGGATAATATTCAGAGAAGAACACTGGAGGCAGGAAAGAGCCCCTCCTTCTGGAAATTTCCATGTGAACTGTACACTTCATATTGCTTCATGGTTAGTCTCATCTGACCCTCTGCATATAGCTGTGGAAACAGCAAAAGCCCCAAAGGGAAAAAAAAAATCTGGAATGGTTGCAATTTTTAGAAGTAGTTTTTTGTAAAGTTGAAAATAACAAGAATACAGCTCCTAAATTTAGTTCAAGAGCATGCAGTGGCACTCAAGACTAATAGAAATATTTGCATTCACTGAGATTTCTTCCTCAAAGTTTCTAATTTTCATGGGCATTCATATGGCTGCCTGCATTCAAAGTTCCCAGTTCTGGGGATAGGTGCACAGAAGCGCCGAGAACTTTGTATGAAACACGTTCAGCTTATGATCGTACCATTTTCAACCTCTGTGGCCAAATGTGAGCCAAGTCTTGGATTTCCTTGCCTTGCTGCTCTCCAACTTCAGCAGTTACTGAAAAGGTTTGTAGCTGTACAGTAGCTAGGGCGTTGGAGTTACGTTTCCTTCTGCTTTGCAGATGCTTTTGCAGCTGCCCAGTAGGTGGATTTGGTTAACCAATGCATGGAAGTTCATGTCAGATAATTAAGTGATATGGGTTGAAGGAGGTGGATGGTACAACTCCCATGTGAAAATATGCATATGTAAAATCTCTCCTTATATATAAAAGAGTTTTCGAGTCCCACTTTCCTCAACGTTCCACACGCTCCCACAGCCTTTGGCTTACTCAGCTGCAACTCTGAAGGTCTGCCAATCCCCTGGCTGCATTGCCTCGCTGCATTGCCTTGGCCCTGGCCACAGAGCTGGCAGCCAGTGTCTCACCCTCAGTCTGGAGGGAGCCGGCGAAGGGGATGGACGCTCTGCTGAGAGAGCAGCAACCTCTCCACAGGGAAGAAGGAGGCAGACCTAGTGAGTGGCAGCAAGCAGGGGAAGCACTCACCTTCGCTGCCCCTCGTGGCCCCTCTCCCTCAACCGCAAGGTCTGAGCTTTGTCAGGGTGATAGCTCAGTGGGCTGCACCTCAGAGAAGGCTGCCCAATGCCTTTCAAAGGCTCCCCTGCCTTCCTTCAGCAGCAGCACCAGTGCCAGGGAGTGTCTGGCCTAGAGGAAATGAGCTGCGGCTCCTGGAAAGCTGGACTCTCTCCAGAGGAAGATACTTCTCTTAGCTCCTGTGTGGGACTAACTGTGACTGACTGTCTCCTCAGTGGCTGTTGGTAGGCAACCAAGCTTTCTTCTGTCAGTAAAAAAACAAAGGACTTTCAGCATAACCCCTTCTCCCACCCACTGCTAGCTTAACCACTTTCCTGTCAGAATAAACTTAACACGGCTCTCTCTCCTTTTTGGCTCCACCATGGCTGGCTGGCTAATGAGGTTGGCCAGCGACCATCAAACCATTCTCTTCAACCCCCTGTTGTGTGGCTGACTTTCCCCTAGAGTTGCCAGTCTCCAGGTTGGACCTGGAGATCTCCCGTTGTTACAATTGATCTCCAGATGACAGAGATCAGATCCCCTGGAGAGGATGGCTGCTTTGGAGGGCAGACCCTATGGCATTATCCCCCACTGAGTCCTTCCACCCCACCCAATGCTGCCCTCCACAGGATCCACCCCCCAAATCTCCAGGTATTTCCCTAATCAGAGCTGGCAGCTGTACTTTCTCCTCAGTGCCTGTTGCTAGGCAACCAGGTTCTGTCAGTAAAAGGCCCTTTCCACATCTATTTTGGCCTTTGGGAGAAAACTCATTAGGGCCAGTCCTGATAGGGTTGCCAACTCCAGGTGGGAAATTACTGGAGATTTGAGGGATGGAGCCTGGAGAGGGTGAGGTTTGAGGAGGGGTGGGACCTCAGACAGGTACAATGCCATAGACTCCACCCTCCAAGCCAGCCATTCCCTCATGGGGAACAATTGTTGCCAATCTCCAGGTGGGGGCTGGAGATCACTCAGAATTACAACTGCTCTCTAGGAGGGAGAGGGAGGAGATGGAAAGCTGAAGCCAGGGGGCAGATAATGGAAGGTTGATGGTTGGCTGGGAGGGAGATAGGGCTGCCAACTCCAGGTTGGGAAATTCCTGGAGATTTGAGGGGTGGAGCCTGGAAAGGGTGAGATTTGAGGAGGGGTGGGACCCCAGACAGGTACAATGCTATAGACTCCACCCTCCAAACCAGCCATTCCCTCATGGGGAACCATTGTTGCCAGTCTCCAGGGGAGTGATGGAGATCACACAGAATTACAACTGCTCTTCAGATGGCAGAGATCAGTTCCCCTGGAGAAAATGGTGGACTCTGTGTCATTATACCCTGCTGAGGTCACCAGAACAAATTGACACTGAGTGCCCAAGGCCGGGCACTCTCCCAGAGCCTCTTTCTAGAGCTCGTTGTATTTATTTCCACAACGATCCTTATTCCTAGTAATGAAATAGAGCAAAATTAGACAAATGCTAAATGGTAAGACTGTTATTTTGAATGGGTTGGATCTAAACTAAATTACCAGTTTTTACAGATCCCCCCTTCCTACTGCAGATCCCCTTCATGTAATTTCTATCCCACAGGAAAAGCATTTTGTGGAGATCAGTGGGCTGCTGTCAGAGGAGGGAGGCAAGAAGTTCCATTCTGCCACTTAAAAATTTAATCTGAATCCATCTCACTGGTTTGTTTATACTTACAGACAGGCTGATGGTTTGCATGCTATTCAAACAATTGGCTGTGGGGTGGTGCACAATGAAGACAGGTTGAAGGATATAAGGAATCCTATTGGGCTGTGATTGAATGTGTGTACATAAAATGCTGCCAATTGCACTGTACTGTACTATTGGAACACAGAGAAAATAACATACCAAACAGGCTCAGGAAGCTCACAAACTGCCAAACTGCTCAAGAACATGTCCAATGAGGAGCACATGAGCTGAATCTGTCGGTGCTTGAGACTCTCTATGTGTGTGTTAAGAATTTATTATGAAAGAGATACAAAGTAGGGGAAATGAAGGTGTCCAAGCATGTAGAATTAAATAAAAGTACAACTGATCCTCACCTGAAGAATAGCATGTTGAAATGTAAATGTTAGTTACAGATAATATGAACAAAAATGATCAGCCAGGTGAAAAGTATTTGTACTTCTGCAGATTCATTGGGCTGGATTTTGCCAGCTTTCTGGTGATCCAAGAGGGACAGAGGCTGATCTTACCTGATCTGCAGCTCCCATTCTGCATGGCTTTTTATCTGAACAGATCCCACATTTTTGGGTAGTCAAAAGAAGACCCTCCTTCCTCTTGCACCAGTGGAAAAGTTGGCATGATCCACCCCTTAAGTTATATTCTGAGTACATTGTGTTGGGGGCTTCTCAACATTCTATTTTACTTATTCTGTTCCTTGCTGGATAAATGGGGGCAGGTTCCTATTATCCGCATCTGAATCTGGAGCCTAGCACTCCAGAAGGGCAAGGCTGGAACAGTAGCTTCAAGAAACCCAGCGAATGACCAGACTTGTACAGCGCGATTATTCAATTTGGCTCTTCCTCTGGTTCCCATTGCCTTTTGTAGCTGCTGACCCACCCACCACAGAGATCTGTTTACCTGAAGAAAGTAACTGCTTTGGAGGGTGGACTCTACTTTATTGTAACTGGCTGAGATCCCTCCCAAGCCCCACCATCCCAGGAGTCCACCTCCAAATCTCTAGGAATTTCGTAACCCAGAATTGGCTACCCTAACACTGAAAAAGAATGTTTTAGCCTTCCTTTAAACTGGCCAGGAGGGGTTCTTCTTTCACCTTCACATTGGCAGTAGAGTTTGAGACCCTTCTGACTGGTTAAGGCTCTAACCAGGTTGGCAGGAATAGCCCAAGGTACTAGTATATAATTGGTGAACACCCTGAGTCATCTAAAGATGGAGTTTTTTCCTGAGCTGATATTGGCTGTGTGCCTGTGGGATTGGGAAGGGTACTTTACGGTTGCTAACAATTGTTAACCTGTGGGAGTCTGGGGTGGGGGGAAATAGAGCATTGCCATCAGCACAGCAACATTACAAAACGTCCAGGTTTTCTCTGGAAGTGATGGAACAGAATGACGACGTTGCTTCCAGGGAAAACCCAGAAGTGACATGATGCTGTTTTGTTGATGGCAATTTCCCCCCTCCCACTGGCCATTAAAGCAACAGCAGGAAATGGGAGCTGGGGGCAGGAGGTCCCATTCCCAGGAAACTGAGAAGCCTAGGACTCCCTTGCTGCTGAGCATCATCAGCCAAACCCTTAGTCCCTTTACAGTACATGTGTGTGTGTGTGTGGGGGGGGTGAGGCTTGTCTCCTCTCAGCACAGTTTAGAATTTAGAACCAGGGTGGTGTTGCCCAGAAATGCTGGCTGCCAGCTGAACTGTCCATAGCACACCCTATAGTAAGAACATAAGAACATAAGAGAAGTCAATGTTGGATCAGGCTGATGTCCCATCCAGTCCAACACTCTGTCACACTGTGTCCAAAAATACCAGGTGCCATCAGGAGGTCCACCAGTGGGGCCAGGACACTAGAAGCCCTCCTACTGTTGCCCCCCCCCAGCACCAAGAATACAGAGCATCACTTGCCCCAGACCGAGAGTTCCTGTCTATACCTTGTGGCTAATAGCCACTGATGGACCTCTGTTCCATATGTTTATCCAATTCCCTCTTGAAGCCATCCACACTTGTAGCCACCCCCCGTGGCAGTGAATTCCATGTGTGAATCACTCTTTAATATGTAAATATGCAAATATGCAAATTAATAGACTTACTTTATCTCAACCTTGTGCTTCATGTCTTCTTTGGGGTGCACAGGGGCGCTATCGATGACTTTTTAAATTATATGGAGAAATCAGTATTGCATACTTAGCTTTTTATATTTACATGCAAGGCATTCTTATATACCCTTACAAAAATCTGGTAAACATTTATTGGTGGTCAGCAATTTGCTTACTGAGAAAACTACAGGGAATGTGTTCATTTTCAGGGATGGATATTAGCTAAATAACTAAATTCCCATATATTTGCAATCACCTTCACACATACAAGCTCACACATAACACAATTCTGAACCTGTCCCCAGAATGGTAACCAAAAAAATCCTCACAATGGGGCCAGGTAGAAACATGGGGGGGAGGGGGGATCCAAATACTTAAACATTGTTTTGTTTTAAAAAAACAAGATGGAGAAATGATGTGGGCACATAACACATTGCAATTTTTAAAAATGCCAATCAAGATTTCACAAGATCACTGTCAGCATCATTGGGTTGCCTAGCAGTCTCATACAGTGAGGCATATGGATAAGCTGGAGAAGGGAGGGG
>NW_015169862.1:76568-79498 GCF_001447785.1 Gekko japonicus | reverse complement strand
AGGGGCCCGGCGGTGGACCTGCAAGGCCGGCGGGAGTGCGAGGAAGCCCTGCAAAGGCCCTCCCTGGCCCCAGGCAGGCAGGGGTGGGGAGAGGCAGGGAGGAAGCAACTTACCCTCCCTCTTCTCCTGCCTCCTCCTGGCTGAATGAAGGCCGGAAGCGGGGCGGCCGGAAGCAGGGGGAGGCTTTGTCATGTGCCCCGCCCCCCCGTACCTCACCCGGGGGAACTGCGATCCCCCCCGAAATGACCTTTGTTGGCAGCCCTTGTAACAATAGATGACAGACAGCAGCAACAAGAGGGGATGAAGGCAGAAAAAGTGTTGTTGAGGAGTGGTGGTAACCGTGGCACGTGAGGTAAAGTGACAGTGGGAAGGGAGGGCTAAGCAACAGCGGAGAAATTTGGGTCCCTGCAAAGGTGGTAGGGTTTCTCCTCATGTGCAAGTGTTCATCAGTCTCCCCCACTTGTATATGTATAAAGAACATTTCTACTATACCACTGGACTTGTGGTCTGATGAAAATAGCATTGAGCTGGAACAAATAATGCGTCAAAATGATTATGTAACATGCAGTGAAGAAATATTTCTCAATTCAGTGCCAGGAAAGCTACAGGCAATTTTGGAAGTTACATGTGTCCTTTCTTTTGTGCGACTTTTAAAACACTTGAGAGGGTTTTTTTGTTTTACTGTACAAAGAGGAGCCCTTTTGTGAATTCAAACCACAGATGGAGGAAGCTTCTATAGTCCTCCTTTCTCGGTGTTTGTGAATTCATAGTTTAACCACAAAGGCGACATTCTTCTTCCTTCTTTTGTTATACTTGTATGGAAAGTTAAATTGATAGTAAAAAATAAATATCAGTGACCCAGTGCTTGAGTTTAGCTGACCAAGCTTTTCTGTTTTTTTTAAAAAAATAAAAAATAAACATAGGCCATCCGATGGCCATTACACCAGCATGTTACATTGGCAACAGGTGTCTGTTTTCAATTGAGGCAAGTACCATATTTGGAGTCTCTGTTCCCAAATGTTTTGCCCACCGTGCTGCTGGCGTCTGCAGAGGAAAGATTAAACAGTACCTCTTGAGAGGAAAAACAAAAAGATGGCTGAAAATCAAAGGCTTCCAGACAGCACAGAACACATTCTGAAAACAAAGTTGCACGATATCGCACAGTGCATGGGCAAAACATCAGTTATCACTAAAGCTGTGAAAAATCCATATGTTTTGTCTATGTGGTCCATCTGAACATTGTTTTGGCTCCTGTCCACATGGAAAGGGGAGCTCTGTTTTGCCTTTTCTGAGTTTAAATGAAGTGATAAATCTTGGAGGAAAACCACAGTCACTGCCTGTCACTTCTTTTACCTTTGAATCTGCCATACCATAAGCACTGGGAGTAAATGGTGAAAATATTTTGCTGAAAGAAAATACACCACCCCCATTTTCCATAAAATGCCAGTCCTGTTTTTGAAGTATTTGTAAATAGCCTGCCTTGCGCTTTGAGTGTGTGGCATGATTATCCTTTCTGTAAAGTGTATTAATATTTTCTGCCAGTCAGTCAGTCAGGTATTTTCTGTATTTGTGTGCTTGCATTTCCCCCCCTTAACTCTGTGGTTTAACATTTTAGTGTGCTTACACAGCATTGCTATAGGACTGGTAGAAAGTGGCTTGTCAGACTAAGTTGGAAAGGAAATCTGAATTACTGAATTCTGAAATGGGTTAGCATTTTGAGTACCGTAAGTCTGAAAGTTAAAGATACAGAAGTATTGGCAACTTTGAGTAAAATGCATGGAATGGGAAATCTTATTCCCCCCTCCTCCAAAATGCACAGTAGGTTTGTACACATAACATAAGTAAGTACAGGAGCACCCGTAAAGGGGAAGGAGATGTGGGATCATACCCACCTGCCTCTACTCTTGCCTATGTGCATTCAGTGTAAGAAACAAGAACTTACATGTGTGCAAAATTAATGCACATATGCTCTGTTTTCAGATTCCTGCCTTAGAACCTGTGTGTATGTAGTCTGTATATCTGAGATGATGTTACAGTGAATGTGTATTGGCATGGTGTGGTACCAACAGGACTTTCTTGCTTCCCCCGCCCCTCTACAGCCTGAAATGCTTCCTGAATACTGCTCCAGGAGTTCAAGTGACTTAAAAGGAACAGCATAAGGCGAGTCAGAGATCTGCAGTAGAAGGGAAGAATCAACCCCATCAGTGGAAATCTACCAATGCATCAAAAACAGACCTTTGAACCTTGTTGTGAAACTTGCCCAGTGTTCTGTCCTCTCTTTGCCCCACTGTGAAATCTGAAATGGCATCAGTATGTTCTGAACTGTCTCCATGTTTTTCCAAGCTTTCCATTTTACATTCTTGTTACAGTTTGGCCTTCCCCAGAACTCCAGTTCTTTCTGTAATCTAGAGAATCTTCCTTTACTCCACATGAGTATATTATTACAACATCCATTACTCACGCAAGCACTACTACACATAATTTGAAAACAGTGGTTTCCACGATTGCTTCACACACTATTTTTGGAACACAAATCTTTATACTCATATTTTAAGAGCATGATCACTATTATTTCTGGATGCTGAAAGGAGCATGATCATCATGATTTTTCAACAGTGTTGTGGCAGTCTATGTCACTCTGAGTACTGTGGTAGTGTCTGGATGGAAAGGTGATGCTTACTTCTCTGTGTGTCGGGCTGCCAAAACTGTATGTATTTGTAACAGGAAGTCTGAGCCAGCAAGGAGCTTCCAGGAGTGTTGTAATAATTGTTGTAAATAATAATAAAAAATAATCCGTGCCCCTCTTGGCTCATCAAAGCGGGCCACGAGGGGTTTCGAGGTGCCTTGAGGGAGATTGTCAACAAGTCCCTCTTGGAGGGGCGGTTCCCCGAGGCACTCAAGGAAGCGATGGTCCGCCCTCTCCTGAAAAA